>NC_079375.1:23193474-23308474 GCF_021018895.1 Seriola aureovittata | reverse complement strand
GGTATATTGCTCAGTAATGCAATCTGTCCTCCGAGTTGAGAGATGAGCAGCCTGCCCTTTGCGCTGAGCGGACTCGCAGATGATTTAGAGCAAGCAGATGGAAAATTCTAATATGTTAGCCTAACCCCGAATGGCTAAGAGCTAATTTATTTCAAACCCTGCGCAAGAATTACAATTCCTTCCTCGGATGCCTCTTTTTTTTTTTTTTTCTTCCTCCCCTCAAACTCTGTTTTCTCCCCATCCTCTTCACTCTCAAACGCAAGAAAAGAAAGTGAAAAAAGTAGCAGAGATACGCAGAGAGACAAGTGCAAAACTAAAGTGTATTTAACCCACAACAAAGCAGCAGGTTGTAGAATTTGTCCCTTTGCTGAAGTTAAAATTGAACTCCATTTACGGTGTAGCAATTAATTGAGAATATGCCGCTCTGAGGTGAAGTAAAAACACAGTGGAAAAAGGGATAAAATCACAATTTAAAGTGAGAAGATTCTCTGCCAGCAACATTACTCCTCCCACATCCTCCATGATGTATGCCTGCACTTTATTTTAGGCAATTTCAAGTGCTTTGCACGTTAATTCGGTTATTCTAATTTATGACCAGGATATTATGCAGTTAATACTGAATTACTTCTTGATTGAGGACCACTAATAGCCCCTGTTTCCTGCTTTCTCTGCCCTTACCACCTTCAAATCCTGCAGCATGCACAGTCCATATAAACACGCTCACCTATACTATAAGCAAATGCCAATACGGTGTGCGCTCAGCTCCAAAAACCACGCAAACACATGCAAGAACACGTTCAAAGACACAATTATCCTGTTAATTAAGGCAACACACACTCATGCAGAGATGCACACACACACCCGGCGTAGTCCCCTCCCCCTCGTTTGCATCTAGCTGGATGAAGTATTCCAGTGTGATCACCCCTAAGTGGACATGTCTGTCTTGATAAACACTTTATGCAGATCAGCTTCCACTTGTTTTCTGTTTCTTCCAAGAGGGAGTGAGGGAGCGGGAAAGAGAGAAATAATACCTCTCTAATTGACCCATTTGGCTGCTTCTCTGCCCACAGGAGGGGGCTTCGGCTTTTAATGTTTGATCGGCCTAATTTCCCCAACACATCATTAGTGGCCATCTTCAGCCCCGACTCTTAATAACCTCTTTATGAGGCGAATGGATGCCGTTAAAAGTCTTTGTCTCTCTCATCTCTCTCCCCGGGTCCGGCGACCCTCCTCGTCCTCCTAATTAAGTCAGATGTTTCAAAATATGGTAATGGGGCCTGAACCTGTTTGAATTGAATAAGCAAGCGTCTCCTGGACTCTTCTGCCATTTACATAATTTCATTATCAGGTAAAACACACTAATTGTTGAGTGTGGGTGTTTGTATGAGGGGAGTGCATTGCACAGGGTGAGCCAGCGGTTCCTTGGCAGAAATGCAGCACTAATTACAAAGCGAGTGGCAGCGCTCCAGAGCGAGGGTGTGTAAAAGCAACAAGCCATTTACACAGAGGCTAATAGATTCCTGAGCGCCGGCTCGGCCATTCCAGCAGTGTAGGGCAACATTTTCAGAGCAAAGCCGATGTTTTATTACACATTGTATCCTAATAATAGGTCAGTGCTTACAGTCTAATGTGCAAAGCAACAAGCCACTTATTCCCATTCATTTAGCATTAGCAGAAACTTCATATGCTGATCATGAAGCAATTTGAGTTGACAGAGTCACAACAATCCCTTAAATTGCTAACTTCATAGTTTTCCTAGAAACTAATATTGACTGTACTCTCAATGGTCTTAATCAACTGTCTGTGAAAGGACAAAACTAAATTAACTGAGCTGCACGGAGAGAACCCCTTTCTATTTTTGCATCGGAGAGAAACACCACAAGTATTCTACATCGGTGAAATAGTGAGAGTCGCGGCACAACATAAAGATTGTCAGAATCAGGAGTGAGACATAAAGTTGCATGTAATATTGTTTGCACGGTCAGTTGCCAACTAATGACAACATGTTGACATCCGGCTTGTTTTCTGTGCATGTGTGTGTGTGTGTGTGAGAGAGAGAGAGCCATGTGCTTCCTTTGTTGTGCCTCCTGCAGTGTTTTTGTCCAGATCACACACAGCTGTGACTCTCCTTGTATCACGCAACCAAACTTCCCTTTCATACAAAACAAGATAATCTTGCCTGTTTTAGACACTCAACTGATGATTACTGACACAGACCCAGGACACAGCTGTGTGTATGTGTGTGTATGTGTGTATGTGTGTGCGTGTGTGCGTGTGTGCGTGTGTGCGTGTGTGTGTGGAGGAATGACGACTACACATGCAGCTTTCCAGACAGAACAATGATACTGGGTGAAACTGAGAAACCCTGAATGTGTTCACTGAAGATTAGGCAACTAAAGCACTTGGTTAAAATTCAAGAACTATCATCATGTTTCAGGCTCCTGCAAAGATAATTGTCATGGTTAAACATTAATCCACCTTACCTCTACCTCCATAGTCATTGTTTGTACTGCATCATATGAAGGTTACAGTACTTCCTGCATTGGCGGGAACATCCAGCGCAGAGAAGAGGTTGTATACAGATTACTGCAAAATGTTCAAATGTAATATGATCATTGTTGCAGCCTCTGCCTCATAATCAAAAATCATTATTGCATTGTTTTCACGATCACTAACACCAACTACTGTTTGCACAAGTTACAGTTTATACAACATACAGTATATGTGACGGAAACAATCATGTAAATAGAAAGTGAAAAGCATAAATATGTCTTTAGTTCATTAAGACAGAGACTGGAAAGATTAAAAAAGTGACTTTTTCAAAAAATGTTTAAATTTAAATGTTTTTTTTTATTTCAATTTGAACTACAATGAAAGAGTGTGCAGCACTATTGTTTGTCAGAACCACTGCAACATAAATGTGATTTTTCTTTTTCTTTTTTTCTCTTCAATGTTGATCAAATAATTTAGAATACTTTTGATCATCGCTTGTTTCATCATATGTGTGTGTGTGTGTGTGCGAACAAGTTAATGAGAAACATATGAATTTCGTTATTCGCCTAGCCTGCCCATGTCTCCACCTTTGATGAGATACACACACTAATTTTTTTCTAGCCGGCAGTGTCTGCAACTCATTCTGCTCCCCGACAGCCAGAAAAGTGTGTGTGTGTGTGTGTGTGTGTGTGTGTGTGTGTGTGTGTGTGTGTGTGTGTGTGTCTACATAGCCATCAGAGGCCAAGCACGGGAGGCCACTCTCTTCCCTCTCTTTCTGCCATTTGCCATTTACACCAAATGGTTATTAATTACCAGACGGGATGAGACTGGGAGGAGCCAGCTGGCTTAGCGCTGGCATTACAGTGGCAGACTGCTGTAAAGTAATCTGGTTTCTAAAATACATCCTGGTTAAAGAGCCATTCCATCTGGTGTTAAAGGTCTTAAAGTGCATTTTTCTTAAACTGAAAACAGAGACAATTTAACCAAGTCAATTAATCTGTTGGAAGAATATGAGAAATAAAACAAAAGAAACATTTTTATACAAGTGAAATCTTCATCTTTCATTGATGCTCTCGATCAGAAATAAAAAAAAAAAAAAGGTCAATGCCACTTATATGCCTATGTGTTGACAGTGGAGTCAGTGCCAGGAGACGTGATGGCAAATATGAAATCCTTTGAAGACCAGACCGTCTCATTTCAGTTTGGCCTTCACAGTCCACACGGTTGTTGGAGACCACAGTCCTCTGGAGAATGTGGCGCCTGAATTGCGGCTACGCTATATTGTTAGCTAATGCTAATGGGCCTAGTTTGCTACAGTAGCTAAGATATTACAAATAAATACAACAGCTTTATGTTTGTTGGACAGGGTTAAAATCTTTGATAATATGTTGAGGCTGGAGATATTGCTATCATTTTCCTCCTTTAACTTGCAGTAGCAAATGAGCATTTGCCAAAAACTGATGCTTTTCATAAAGAAACTACCCAGAAAGTGTCAAGAGAATTCGAGTTAAAGTTATTTAGTTCATATTCATTCATTTGCACTTAGTTTAATTTGTCCTCGGTGCAGCTGAAACAAGTCTCATTGCTGTTGGAAAAAGGTGGAAGAAGGTAGACTACCATTAAGAGAATGACTCTTTGGAAACAAGTGGAATTACCTTAACACCTTGGCAGCTTTTCCCACTTATTTATATAAAATAAGATGGATACTTTTTTAAAGTGTGCAGCCTATACACACACTGTCTTCCTCTCCTGATCCTTTCTCAGTGTCTCTCTTTCACACAATAGCCTGACACCACATAGCTCTTCATCAGGTGCTGGCCGTCGGGGCCTCTTGCACGTGCAGACGATTACCTTGTCCCCTGATTGCCACCGTACAGAGAGGGGGAGGGTTTTTTTCTTACAAATTAGTGGATAAATAGATACCCCACCACGGCCGCCACCGTTCACCCCCCTCTCCGCTACCCTACTCCACCCAGCCACCCTGTGCCTAATGACGGGGGCTGGGGAGCGGTAATGAAAAACTATACATCACAATCAGCCGGACAGTCCTATTCATGGCTATGCATTATGCTCACTAGTCATAATCATCGCTGCCGTGACAGAGAGAGAGAGAGATGTGGAGAGAGGAGAGGGAAAAAGAGGAGAGGTGGTGGAAGGAGAGGATAGTATGATACAAGAAGAGATGGTGCGAAATGGTCTGGAGAAGAGAGGGGATGATGAAATTGTAGGTGGGGAAAAAGGCAAATGGAAGAAGAGAGTCCAAAGGAGGAAGAGGAGAGGTAGAGGGAATGAAACTCAATCAGGACAGAATAGGTGCTGGTCTTTCTTTATCTGCACTGTTTTTTAGCATTACCTCTGTAATGAATGCACTCCACAGCAGCACAGTACCGCTGCACTGTAGCAGTGTTACCTGCCTGAGAGGGTATACAGAAATACTAATGCTACGAGACTTGGATGAATACAGACGGCAGCACCAAAGTCACATGAAGGAATATGGTTAAGGATATACTATAGATATTGTTAAAGGGTTATTAATGGTGTCTTGAAGCTACTTGTATACAGGGCAGTACATGAAGCAAGGCAAAAAGTCCATGTGTGGCGGTCGCAGTGTTGGATTGATGTGCAGTGCAACCACAGTCCAACAATTATTGTCTGCCATTGTTTGAACCCATTATCATATACTGTTCCTAAACTATTTTAACTGGCTAAACATAAAGGAGCTATTTGTAAGTTTTGCTATTGCTACATAGCCAGTGTTAGCATTAACAGCTGTTTACTGACCAGTCTAGAAGAGATGTTGTGAGTTCAGCATCAAACTTCATTCCTTTACTCACCGAGGCTGACTCTTGTTTTTCTTCTGTTCTTATTACGTCTTTTCTTCTACTGAAGTTAGCATGCTAACCAGCTAGCCCCAGCCCGGTCAGCCTGTCCCGTCACTTTCCGACCAAGTCACTGTAGCGTCCAGGCTGCCCTGTCTAATAAAACTGCAATGTCAGGATGTATGATATCATATCATACATATCTCATATACTTGTCTCCGAGTTGACTGAAATGAACAGAAATTAGCCCTCTGCATTAGCTACTCTAGCTAACTACATAGGAATCTGGCTTTGGGGCTAACAAACCTAGCTGCATGCTGGTTTGTTTACATACTGCGTGAGGATGGTTCACTATGAAGTGTGAGTTCATGCTAAATAAGTAGCAGACAGAAGATGGAACTTAGTTCACCCACTTTTCTTGTTCCTACAAGAGAGCAGAGTTTGAAAAGCAAGAGCATAAAGCGGCAGAGGAGGAAGACACAGAAAAGACGAGAAAGATGTTGACTTTTTATCTATCTGTCCTTTTTCTCTCTCTCTCTCTCTCTCTCAAACATGCATACATACAAGTCATGGAGACACTGTGTGAGAACTGTATTTCTGCAGCTCGTTAACCAGAATATCTCCTCTATACCGGCTTATTTGGCAGCCACCGCATGCTGAGCCTGTTCTGCCATCCACCATCCTCAGGACAGTAAATTGTAGATGTGTTGTGTGTGTGTCTGTGTGTGTGTTAGTGTATGTCACAGTGTGTAGGTCGGGTTGTGGCGGTAGGTAGGCAGCAAGCAAACCAGGGAAGAGAAAAAAGGAGATTTTCAGAGGAAAAAAAAAAAAAGAAGAGTGACAGACTCAAAGTAAGGAAATGACAGAGGTGTGGTGGGCACACATACACACATGCTCACCCACAATCCTTTGGGGGAGCTTTGTATTAGGACAAAGCTGCGTAATAAAAGTCGGATCACATAATCACTTTGACTTCAGCGAAAAACTAGACTCGCTAAAATACCCCCGGGACAAATAATAAGGTTCTGCTATTAAGCACGTTGGGCCCGTCTGTTGCCAGGTGTACGTGCACAAGTGTGTGTTTATGTGTGAGTGTTTGCGACACAGAGAAAAAAAAAATTGAAAGTGTAGAAACATTTATATCTAACACACCCACGTGCACACTCACACACACACACACACACACACACACACACCTTTCCTCGGTCTGTTTTTATAGACTGGTCGCTTACAAGCCACCAAATGTCACCGCTGTTGTTAATCCCATACAGCCTGCCTAATGAGACCATACTTCACACACTCTCCTTCAAGGGTGTGTGTGTGTGTGTGTGTGTGTGTGTGTGTGTGTGTGTGTGTGTGTGCCTGCGTGCGTGTGCGTCTTCACTTTGTGGATATGTTAACATGTCAATGAGAGGCTGTGCATGCATGTTTTAAGTTTTATATGCGTGTGTGTGTGTGTGTGTGTGTGTGTCACCCCTGACCTTGCCCTCACCCACATCTCATTCCATCTCATTAAATATGTATATCTTATCACACAACCTTCTCACAAACGCTTCCTCTCTCGCACACTCGCCGGTGATTTGCATGCAGTAAATTCCAGCAAGCAACAGGGAGAGAGACAGTGAGGGAGAAGACTGGCCTGCTAATGGGTGAGCGAGAGCATGGATTTGAGGCGGGTGGGTGGGGGTAAGCAAGAAAGAGAATGATGGAGGAAGGGACATAAGGAGTGGAGCGAGGAGTGTTTTCGGTGAACAGTGAATTCTTTTTCTTGTCGCTGGTGTTAAGGAAGAAAGAAATACACGTGTACTTGGACTCTTTTCCTCATCCTTCCCTTAACCCACCTCACCCCTCTCTCTCCTGCCCTCCGTCCATCTCACTGTGTCTGTCTCTGTGTCTCTGTGTACAGTGAGTCTTGATCGAATCTGGCCTAATGAGAATGATGTGCTACAGTGATAAAACACGGCTGCGGCCTCCTGTAAAACACTGAGCATCGCTGGCATTAATTATTGACCGGGCTCGGGTGGCGCCGGAGGGGTTTACAAGGGGAGAAAACATTACACTGACCACCGGCATAGTTAATCACTAATGGACACTGGAGGGTGCCGAGAGAAAGTGAAGCACACGAATGAACTTCACTGGGTAACTGAATATTGACACCAAAGTTACCAGCAAGATTCTGAGCTTTATACCAACACTTGGTCATGTGCTGTTTCTCTGTGACATCAGGAATAAACTTACTCACTGTACTCTTGACTTTACCCACCTTAAACTAAATATCTGCCAAATACATACTTCAAAATCCACTGCAGATATTCAAATCAAATACATTTTAGAATTTAATGTAAGTTAAATATACAATCAAGTAGAAAATATCAAACAAGTTTGTCATCCACTAGATTAAAATAATGTAATTTTCTTGTTAAAGATCAAAACTAGTTGATATGCCTTAGAAATGAGATATATCCCGTAGCACTGTAGGATTTTTGCCACTGTTCTGACAGGCGCTGACATTTTCTTTTATAATTTGACATGCTGTGTCTTGTAATGAAACTAGAAGTTTGCACAGAACTTAATGTTGAAGGAGATAGCATTCGAGAGCTGACAAGCAGGCAGTAAAAAGTCAGGATAATAAATGGTACAGAACAGATCACCTCTGCTTAGACTGTGCATTTTTATTAAATTTGTACATTGTGTTCACTCACACAACACATTTGAACTGGCATTTCAGCACGGCCAGAACTGCCACCTGCAGCTTTTTATGCTCACACTTTACAGATAAATCGAACAACCATGAAGTCTGGTTTGTCTAATCTGCCTGTTCAGTTTAAATAAAAACATAAATATGCACATTTCCAACATGCATTTGATTTATAAATATTGATACCAAAACATGACACTCAGTAACAATGCAGCTTTCCAGAATGACTCCCATGAAGTTTTTTGGGGCATTTACTTTTTTATTAGACACAGTAGGGAGAAAATGAGGGAGGAGGGAGAGAGGAAGTGACATGCAATAGAGACCCCTGACCGGACTCAAATCCAGGAGGTTGTCAATCGTGGTAATCCCATAATGACGCACCTCCCAGGAACCTCTACCAGATGAACACTGATGTGGTTGTTGAAGGTGTTCATGCAGAATAGGCAGACTTTAGTCCAATCATAATTGCATGTTTTAACCCTTCAACCTATATTTACTATGAGCTACAGTTAGACCTGCAATTTTAATTTCAATCTCTTGAACCTGGCACCAAATTTAATCTCACAGTTGGATGAAAACTGTCCAGGTTCTGGTCAGATTTAAAGATGCTAACATCCTGAATAGGAATATTCAGCCCAACATGACCCATGTAAAATCTTTTATTCCGTTAATCAAGCGGCATCAAGCTGGTTTTACACGCACACATGCAAACAAGCACACATATGCCAAGGTGACAAGTAGCAGGGGAAAAGCCACGATCAATAGCCAAGCAGGGAATCACCTAGTATAAATGTGTGTGTGACCATGTTTCTGTGTGTGTGTGTGTGTGTGTGTGTGTGTGTGTGTGTGTTGTGTGTGTGTGTGTGTGTGTGTGTGTGTGTGTGTGTGTGTGTTTGTTTGGAAAGCCAAAGCCAAAACAATGGCCCATCAGATTGAAACTGACTTCACCTTGTATCTTTTGGCCCCGGCATGCGACAATAGATTGGACAGGAAATCCAATGGCAAGCTGAGAGACAAGGAGAGGAGGAGAGGGGGATGGAGCAGCAGAAGAAGAAAACAGATTGCTAATATGCTGCTGTTGTGGAGGTGTGTGTGTGTGTTTGTATGTCTATTATATTAGTTATTTTGTGTGCTGTAGCTTTTGTGTGGATGTGTGTATTAAACATCTGAGACTTTTCTGCACACTTTTACGTTATTTTGATTATGAGGGTGTGTGCATGCGTTTGTGAGTGATCATGAAAAGTGTGCGTGTGTGTGTGTGTGTGTGTGTGTGTGGTGTGTGTGTGTGTGTGTGTGTGTGTGTGTGTGTGTGTGTGGTGGGTGACCTGGCCCATTTTAATCTGTGGCAGAGAGAAGATGTGGTGAAAACCATTATCACCGTCTCCCTGTCGCTGATAACAGCTCGCTAATCTGTTTGCTGGAGGTATTGAACAAATGCATTTGTGCCACGGACGGACAGGGAGAGAGGAGAGGGAGGGGATGAATGGGGAGAAGGGAGCTTGTGTGTGTGTGTGTGTGTGTTGTGTGTGTGTGTGTGTGTGTGTGTGTGTGTGTGTGTGTGTGTGTGTGTGTGTGTGTGTGTGTGTGTGTGTGTGTGTGTGGATGGAGGGAGGGGGTGTGTGTATGTGAGAGGGGAGCTGATGAAAAATGAGAGGATGAGTAGGTTGGGAAAACTTCCCCGACAGCGGTGGCCTCCCAGTGACAACAAGGAAGGAGGGAGAGATGAGGAAGGAGAATGAGCGAGAGGTAAAGACAACGTGCAGAGATGGAGGAAACAAATTGAGGTAATGACAGAGATAGATGAAAAGAAATGAGAGAGGGAAAGAGTGGATGAAAAAAGGGAAACAAGAAAGAGAATGGAGAAAAAAAAATCAATGTCACAACAATGTCCTGTGATAAGGAATGAGAGAGAGAAAAAAAAAAACAAAAAAGAAAAGGAGTGACAGGAAAGGTGATCCTCAGACAGGAAGTGTTGGATGCTGTGGGGGACTGATGCGGTCAAGTAGTAGATCATATGGCGCCTGGACGTTGACCTGGGCCGTAACTGAGATTCAACTAAAGGTGGTCATTGTCACTAACGCTCTGATGATACTTTTATTTATTTTTTTTGAAGCATGTTTTCTGAGATCCTGCTGTCCTCTGTGTGGACCATGTGCGCACTGTGCAAAAAATGTTCATGGATATTTTGGTTACTGTGGGCGAATCTACAGGAAGCAAACTGGAAAGACACCGCGAACGCTGATGCAAAACCAGTTGAACCTAATTGTAATGCTAACCCTAACCCCTAACCCTGCTCTCATACAGGACACTTGATCATTTTTAGAAAAAGAAATTTAAGAAACGCATAGACGACGGCCTGAAGCTCAGCACATGAAGACATGAGGTTGTTGGAGGAACTTGCTGCAGCAAATGGACTTGGCATGAATGAATCAGCGCAGTAACAGCAATAAGTTATAATGGCAGAGTATGACTGGACATTACTAGTCAGCTGGCAGCCAAGCCACAAGCATGAATAAAGCAGTTGATTTAATGCATGTCTGAATTTAATTAATTAATTTTATTTTGGAATTCGGACTACACATATCTTGACGTGCTGAGGCTCATCTGATAAGAGTTTTGCTTTTAGAAGTTTTATCAAAGTGTGTTGAAGTGTTTGAGAGCCAAGACCAAAATAGTCCTACATCCTGTCATTGTGTTACCTATGGATGGAATTATAGTGAAAATAAATCATCCCCCTTTTTGCTGGGGACCCTCAGGAACCCCCTCAAGGACCCCTGGGGGTCCCTGGTCCTCACTTTGAGAACCGCTGATATAGAGGACTTTCCAGTTGTTCAAGAAAAAGAGAAGAAAAGAATAATCAATATCAATATTGAGTTCCCTCAGCAGCTGAACAAAATAATATTGTGTGTGAACACCAGTTGATCAGAGCTGTTCGGCTGCAGACTTTCTTGAGCCTTGTGTAAAAAAAAAAAAAAAAAAAAAAAAAAAAAAAAAAAAAAAAAAAAAAAAAAAAAAAAACTTCATTTATTTGAATGGGACCAGTCAGGTGATGCAGTCGGGTTGACAGTGCAGAGGGCTCCAGGAAAAAAAAAGTAAAAGTGTTTACTGTCTATCTGTAACACTAGGAATGGGCCATGTACAGTTCCTAAATGAGTGTAGTACCCTATCATACATTCGTCATCTGAATGATCCATCAGTGGCACTAGTGGTGGAGGGGTGGAGATGTAGGTGGGTGTTACTGCAGGCCCCCGAGGCGAGCAGTTAACCTGAGCTCAGAGCCCCTCTCCTATGAAACGCCGAAGATTGCAGAGGTGTAAAAGAAGAGGATGGGTGAGTGGGGTTGTAACACCCTGGGCAGGATGTCAAACACAAAGAAAGGACATGTTTATACTTCTGTTTTCTTTTGTTCTCACTTTCTCAACGTCTCTGTCTGTAACATCTATTTTCCTCTCCCACATCATCTTCCTGCTCTCCATTTATTCCCATTCTTTCCATTTTCAATTCCCTCTCACTGTCTTTACGCATCTCTCTCTCTCTCTCTCTCTCTCTTGTGTCATCTCTTCACCCACCCCCCCGCCCCCCCGTCCTGCTCCTGCTGAGGCCCTGGGGCACCATCCGACTGCACCGGCGAACCCTTGTATAAGTTTTCCAATTCCAGTTCCTGCTGGATTATGGCATGGTGGTGACGAGGGGACGTTTCCTCTCTGATTATATATTTGATTCAATGACATGATTATTGTAGCTGTGTGCGTGTGTGCGTGCGTGCGTGCGTGCGAGCGAGTGTGTGCGCGCTGAGATGGAGGAGGTGTTGATGTTGAGCGGGTACAGAGACCTTGACCTCACCCAGGGGACAATGGACATTCCTGTACCTTCTCTCTCTCTCTTTTTACGTGCATACACACACACACGTACACACACACGTACACACACATTGTGAAAGTGCAAACAGATACATATGTGTGGTCCAGCCTCCAAAATCCGTGTTTGCAAATTGCTGTGCTTTCATACACACACACGCACGTACATGCAGCATCCAGCCCTCTCCACCCTCAAGCCCTGAGGTTAGGGGCTGTAGATGGCAGACATGGAGATTGGTTTTTAGTTAAATGTCAGTGGAGGTGAAAGTACTGCCCAAAGGCACCTCTCTGTGTGTGTGTGTGTGTGTGTGTGTGTGTGTGTGTGTGTGTGTGTGTGTGTGTGTGTGTGTGTGTGTGTGTGTGTGTGTGTGTGTGTCTCTTTGCTATCTTTGTCACTTGCAGTCTCTCTCTCTCTCTCTCTTCTCCACGGTCCTTGTTTCTTACAACAGCCTCTCTCACCTCCTCTTTCTTTTGCCTTGTCTCTCTGTCATTTCAGTCAATATCTTTTCTTCCCTCATATCCACCTTTTCATCTCCCTGTCTTCTTCATCAGCCTTTTCCTGGAACAGCAGTCTGCCTGTCTATAAAAGGCTGGTCCTAAGCCTTGTCTGTTGCTGTGCTGTTGTTTGATTAAAGGGACAGACACACATTAGGGTTTGTTGGATGAGTATTTTGGGGCATCTCCACTAATTGGACCAAGTTGGCGGGAAAAGCTTGTTGATGAGGATTCTGCTTGGAAGTCAGTTGCTGTTGACAGTTTTTGAAAAATATAAACATTTGAAATAATTTTTATTGTATCAATATTGTGTTCATATATTGTGACCTTCTGTTATGTGAAAGAGGTGGCCTGTAGTAGAGAACCCACAGAGACTAGTCATCCAGCTCGACAGTGTAGTCCTGCACGATATGAGGAAAATTTGCGATGAGCGCTGACACTGTTAAATTTTGTGATGATGATATTACTTAAAAATTAAAAAAATACTGAAGTGTGCATACACTGTTTTCATTCAGCTTCGCTCAGCAAATCTCAGACAAAGGTCACTATCGGTCGTCTCCTCCGTCCTCCTCCCTCTGCTTAACGTTAGCGCGCTACGCTACGCTCGGTAAAACAAACCGCGGTGGATGGAAAAGTTGAAAATGTGTCTTTTCTACATGTTTAAATCTTGGTGAACAGGTGGAGTGATGGGGGACGCTAATTGTTTTTTTACTCGCAAAGGTTGTGATGACACGGAGCTACGACCATATTTGTTGTCAGCTCCGTCTTGTGTCTTGTGGATGTGTTAAAGGCAACAGGATTGTAGATCTCGGAACTGATTCTATAATGTCTGTTATTCTATCTCTTCTATAATGTTATTATTACGTATCGTCTTTACTATCAATGAAGAATATGAAGAATTAATCCAATAGTCCGGGTAGTTACTTTGCCATGGTGTGCAGTTAAGAGGACATCTGGCTGCTGGTGTGTGGCACAGCTTGCATGCGTCAACATACCAGCTGCTGCTCCGTGTGAACACCCAGCCAAAAGCTGCTGTGCATCTGTTGCAGCCTGTGGCTTTAAACAGTGTTGGTACCTTTTAAATTCAAAAATAGTCAAAGTGACTGACCCGGCCTTTTTATTGTTCGTGAACATAAAGCAAAGAGGAAGCAGAGATGTTTGACTCATGTCATCATCAGTTTTTTCCCACCAGTGGAGATGTGACAGCTGGATCATGCCAAAGACTTGGCTTCAGAAAGTTGGCATCCTGTCCAGAATGAACATGGAATACTTATATATGTGTGTGTGTGTGTGTGTGTGTGTGTGTGTGTGTGTGGCCTGTTTAAACCCAGATGTGTCAATCAGCTCGGGATGGGAGTTGTCAGACTGGTATTCACAGCACCAGAGCCAGAGGGGTCACACACACACACACACACACACACACACACACACACACACACACACACACACACACAACTGGTATTCAGAAATCATGCCCTGAAGCGTTGTTATTGTCCTAACATGGGCCGTACGTTGCTTGTCCACCAATCTGATCACACAGACCACTAAACCTCAACACTGCCCCCAACTCTGTGTCTGTGTGTGTGTGTGTGTGTGTGTGTGTGTGTGTTTACTGCATGAGCGCTGACTGACAGCTGTCACAAAGCCTGAGAAGCAACAGACCGTATGCACAGTGTGTGTTTGTGTTACTGTGTGTGCCAATGCATATATTGTGTGATGGATTGTGTGTGTGTGTGTGTGAGCGCGCCTCCAGACAGGACAAAATGTCAGTGTCTGCTGGCTATTTGACTGTCAGCTTCAGTGGGCCCATGTTACACACACGCACACTTGTGCAAAGAAGAGCACTGATTGCAGCAGATGGTGGTTGTTTAAGTGGGATCACACACACATGCGTGTTCACATCAGCAGGTGTGGACACACACATCATTGCTCTTTATTTCAGGGGGTCCTAAACATACATCTTGCCTGTTGTAAGCTGATTCTTCCAAGAGTCCCCAAACATAAAAACATCATATATATACAATACATATATATATATATATATATATATATATATATTGTATATAACAACAAACACTATTTGTACAACACTTAAAACCCACAATTAGCATTAGCATTGTACAGCACACAGTATAATATTATTAAAACAATTAAAGTACTACCATTAAAGTCCTGCAGGAAACCCACCTCATATCCTTATTAAATTCATATTTCTACCTGATCTTGTGAGAACCTTAATAGTGGAAACGATCCTCTCTAACTGAATTTTCACACCCGTCAGAGTGATCAGATTGTGCAGCTCCACAGAACAATCAGAATTTAAAACATGCCATTTTTTGTTTTTTTTTCTTCACATTCCATCATGTTGAAAAATGTCCCAGTTTCATTCTTCTCACATGAAGCACTCAGCTGTTTCTCACTGTTATTATCTCATTTTCTCAACTTTGTTCCGCTTGCCTCTCTTAAGTGCAGCGTCCATTTGAACCAAAGCACCATGGGAGCAGAATGGCAGAGGAGAGCAGCCAGGGCAACAAACCAGCCAATTTGGAGACACAAATGGCCTGGCACTTTCCCATAGTTAAACCCTCGAACAATACACAGAGGCAGAGAGTGAATGTGACATTAGTGGTTTGGAGTGTATCCCTGTAGGCCAATACACTGTCTGTGTGTGTGTGTGTGTGTGTGTGTGTGTGTGTGTGTGTGTGTGTGTGTATGTTGTTGCTGTGAGTAAGTTAGACAGTAAATGAACAACAGGAAATGTCCGTAACTCTGGGAAATCCTCTCAAACTGTTTTCCTGCACTTCCTGAAGATGATGTTGAATAAGTAATGAATTACTCATTTGCTGTCACTCATCGGAGAAGTAGAGTCATTAATGATTCATTACACGACTTATATTCTCACTATTAAGACTGTTTCCATTTAAATCTAACTCGCTCTAATGGGAAATACTAATGGATAACACAAGTGTTCCTGGTTTGAAAAACACACACAGATGTAATACACACACACACACACACACACACACACACACACACCACCATTGTTGTCTACTGTTTCCCCTCACACACGAGGGCTGTCACTTTAAAGTTTTTTTTTTGTGTTTTTTTTGTGCTTTTATTCAGAGAGCCACAGTGAGAGACAGGAAAGTACGGGAGAGAGAGAGTACGGGAGAGAGAGAGAGAGCGGATGACATGCAGTAAAGGGCCTGAGTAGCAATCGAACCCAGGCTTTTATTGTAAAACTTCTGACCTAATGTTCATCAATATTTAAGAAATAATAAAAACGACAAACATGAGAAAAATTTAACTGAACTGAAAATGTTGACAAATGCCATATTCAGTTCCCAAGGCAAAGGCAATCGTTTATAATAAAAGTCAATGGTTTGAGCTCTCAAATGGTTTTTATTTAATGTTTCTGGCAAGTTTTTCAGAAACCCTCAGGGCCTTAGGAGGTTTAGTGTACAACAATATTGTGTGTGTGTGTGTGTGTGTGTGTATATGTGTATATATATATATAAACAATATTTTGGTTTTAGAGGGCACCCTGGGTCTAAAATGGTTGAGGTGAGTGAGTTCCAGCGTCTTGGTATTGTGCATACTAGTTTATTGGCACGGCCTACTGGGACACTGGGACACACAATTTCGTTTCAAGTCAAAATATGTGCGGTGGAAAAAGGTGTATTTCTCACCAGGTTCATACATCATCTGACCGCTGGTGCCTCTTGCCCTATCTGACTTCTTTTTAGTAATATTGCCGCAGTCACAGATCTCAGCAGTGACCTTGTTGAGACTAATGTTATTATTACTGAATACTGGTCAGATCTATGCAAACAAGACCAGAGTCGCTTGAAGCAGAGATTTACCTTATATAATGTCCCATAGTCCGAACCCAGCAAACCCTCACACACCTGCTACTGGCAACATGGCGGCCGCCTGATAAATGGGTGTCCCCTGTGCCCATAAACAAATCTCACACACATATACATACATACACACACACACACACACACACACACACACACACACACACACACACACACACACACACACACACACTCAGGCAGAAGGGGCTCTGTGCTCCATTCTAGCTCACTAATTCCTATTCATTTAAAACAGCCACCAGGGCACAGCGTAGCCCGGCCCGGCCCCAGACACCAGCCATTCATTATTCAGCTGCCTGCCTTATGAATGGCTTACAGGTGGATGCTACAAGAGCAACTGAGAAACACTGCTCGTAAATCACAACACACACACACACACACACACACTTTCTTTTTTTTTTGAAGCATATAGAGCCTGAAGATGCAGAGCCCTGTGTGTGTCCGAGAACAGGGGTGCACAGCGTCGTCAATTTCCCTTTGTGTGTTTTCTCTTGCTGCTGTTTAATTAGTAATGAGGACAAATATTTGTTTGCTCCAACATGGACGGAGGGAGGGAGGGGAGAGGAGAGGAGAGGAGAGAGCGAGAGGGAAAGAAAAAGAAGGGGAACCCACCACACTAAATTAGTTTCCCCTCTTTTTTTTTTTTTGTCAGAAACAAGCTGTCTGACAGTTGTTCGCTCTCCATAGGCAACCAATGATAGAGATGGCCACTACGCTGTGTGTGTGTGTGTGTGTGAGAACCAACACCAAAGCACAGGGCAGCTGTTTAACATAGTCTGTGGTATAACTAATAGATCACACTGTGTTACATTTGTCAACGTGACACTTTCTCCTATATTGAGTTACACTCGAGGGCTTTCTCTCCTTCCTCTCCTCCGTCTCTGTGTTCCTCCTCATGCTCCTTCTCCCTGCTCCTTCACTCTCTTTCTGACCATCTCTAACCTCTGCAGTCTTTCTCGGCAAATCATGACTCAGACTACGCAGCGGCGAGGGGAGGCCGGCCTACCAGAACGATGCACCGGTTTGGTCGAGGTGTAGCCGCCGCTCTCATCCACAAACTATGATGGATGACGAGATGGACTGTGTGTTCTATTAGAGTTTTGTCATGTTATATGTCAGGGTCCACTCAAGTGCTGCTTTTGTAGAGCTACAAGCTTGAATGTTCGCATCTCTTTCTGTTTTCGTCTGTCGTCGTATGTTCCGATTTCCTTCCCCTCTTTTAAACTACAATGATCCACAGGGATCCATAAATTAGTATCATATCCGCAATGGTCAAACTCCAAAGTATTTGTATAGGTTTCAAAATGTCAGAAAATTAAATTTGTGTCTGTTCATGTAAAATAATTCTTTAGATTCTACTAGAAATTATATGTAGAATATTTTCCCCCTATGAGCCACTGATGATCGACTACACCTCAAATCTTGTTGGCTCTTTTTTTGAGTCTTGAAACTCTTTGTTGACAGTTTTTAACTCAGAGTTGCCAGGTGCTGAAAACCAAATAATCTTAGAAATGTTTTAAAATTATCATATTTTAGGGAAGAGTATTTTTTAAATTAGTCAGTTTCCAAATATGGGACTTTGGCAGCAAATGTCAGCGCTGGGGTTTATTATACCTCCAGAGAAGGATTCACCAAGATGACTTCATCAGACTCCAGCTCTCCGGTGTTTACAAAACTCCCCCCGAGTCAGAAAACTTAATATAACTGTTGTTCACAGGCTGAGTAGTATTTGCTATGATTTGTTCACTGACCTTTGTGTGTAGAACTGTTGAAGTTTATCTTTAAAATGTAGGTTGGATGTGTTGAAACAGGCCCCAGTTTAGTCCAGGTTCAAATGTATAAAAAAAACCAAATAGATTTAGTTTAAAGAAAATACCATCACAAGTCTGAATAAATTCATGAAAAGAGAAAATGTACTTAGGTAGAACTAATGTTTTAGTAATAATAATTCAAAAACACACTTTGTTTGTATTTGTAAGAAATGGTGAAATTCAAAAGAAATTGGCCCTCATTATTTACTGGAGCTGGAGCTCTTTGTGCATTTGTATGTTTGGTGTTGAAACAGTGTGTGTGTGTGTGTGTGTGCGTGTGTGTGTGTGTGTGTGTCTGTGTGTTGGTGTGAGAGCGGTAGCATTGCAGCCATGATTGATGGATCCTTCTCTTTCTTCCAGATGCTTCCACTCAGCTTGTCTCTCACAGCCAGGCCTGTGATTCTGTTTCCACTCTGTCACTCACTCACTGAAACACACCTACACGCACACACGCACACACACTCACACACACACACACGCACACACACACACGCACACACGCACACACACTCACACACATGCGCACACACACTCACACACAAACTCTGATTCTGTTTTCAGTTCGTCAGTCACGCAGATACACACTGAGATATGAAAGCAGTATGTGACAGCGCATCTAACGGTGCTCTCAGCAGCCACACACATGATCATACACACACACACACACATGCACACACACACACACACACATACACAGTCATACACAGTCATACACAGTGCTGCTTTTTCTTTTCCCCAGCTGACCTCTTGAAGAGAATAGCTTGTTTTAGGTTGTGTGGCAGTTGTCAGTTAGACGGATATAAGCAGATATAAAGATCACGGTTAAAGTGCTGTGCGTCTGTGCGTGAGAACATGTCTGTGTGTTTAGCTGGACAACAACCTTCCGAGTGGGTGTTTTGTTTACTTAGTCGGCCTTCGTCACGGCAGTTATTTTGACTCATAGTAGGAAGAGCACAGGGGTTATTAACAGTAACAATGGATCTGCTCTTTTCCCTCCAACAGTGACAGTGTGACAGTGAGCCACATGAACTGGACGCTGAAAGTGAAATTATTAATATTATTATTTACACCAAGTGTCAAAATGTCCAAAGGCTACCACACACAACCTGAGAGGCCTATAGTGAGAATGTAAAGGAATCAAACATGGTGGGTGTTTACACTCTTAAAACTCCTACTTGTACAACACTCACTAAAATATATCAAACAAAAACTTGGTGATACAGATATTTATTCTGTTTTGCTGTTTGTTGTTATTAGTTCGTCCTCATTGTGGAGACATTGCTGTAAATGTAGAGGGTTATTTTGCACCGCAAAGGAGGAGCATCAGCTGATAGAGGATGAGGTTTTATTTTACTTTGTAGCATGGATGTATTACTAATTAGGACTTATTAACTATGCTCAAATTAATACATTAAACAAACAGAAATGCTAACATCTCCAACATGTTTGAGTATGACTAGTCTCGTTGTGCACTCTTCGTCTGCAATGGTTTCATGGCACCTGACTGGAGATTTAGCACCACAAGCTGTTTTATCTCAATGTGCCAAAATCCTAACACATAAAGCAAAAGATTAGTGGAAGGAAACGACATTAATTAGCTTTTTCTTTCCCTGATTTTCGGGAATTTTTTTTTTTTTTTAATCTGCGTTAAATGTGGAATGGAACTTTGTTTTATAACAGGAAGGGTGAGACGTGGGGTTCATCCTGGACGGCGTCGTACATGTAGACATACAACCACATATATATAAATATATAGTGCCCAGTTCAGCCGACCTGCATGTGTTTGGACTGTGACGGAAACACATGGAGGAAGTACAGGCAAACTCCACACTGAGGCCTCAACCAGCACATTCAAACCCAGGAGCTATGAAACCAAAGTGGTGGCTTTGGAAATTCATGAATGAGTTCAGACTAAAATAAACTAAAGAAAAAACTAAACGCACGAATGGTAATCCAAAGGTTGACAGACATTCAAAAATGCTATTGAAAGCTAAAATAATACAAAACAGGTCATTGGTCTGTGCATTTCAAAATTACCCTGAAATATTTTACTAATCTGGTGCTTACAAGTGAGTACTTCAAATTTAGAATACGTCCACACTAGTACATTTTTATTTTAAAAAGGCGTTTTAAAACAAAGCCGACCTCTGTAGTAGCGTTAAAATGCAGAATTGAACTGCACTATTGACCACAAGATCATTAACGCTTGTAATTCGTTACCCATGTTGCTTTCACCACCAATAGTCTTGACAGATGAGACCCAATCAGGTGTCTGTATGATTGTTTCCAAAGGTCTCAGTTTTTGTCCGTCCACACAACAGTTTTCAGATTAAAACAAGGTCAGTAGCATTTCTAAAAGTCTCCGTTTTAGGGGTTCGAAAACTCCGGAGTAGCTGGGACGCCAGGAGTGGCTGTAGTAAAAGTGATGTGTTTTAAAAGTCAAATGTTGTCAGTGTGGATGTAGCCTGGTCATTTTGAGCGTCTTGACCAAACGACGTCTCTCCAATAGAGTGACGTTAGTGAATGGAGGCTGTACAGTGAACCTGTTTAAGTGAATAGTTAGAGCGCTCCTTTGCTCTCCTTGTTGTGTGGCAGTTGCAGACTAACCAACCCCTCAGAAAAGCAGCCCGCTGTGAGGTTTAGATAACATATGGGACTAACTACCTGCATGCACACACTGCACACACACACACACACACACTTGCATGCACCATGATTCATAACCCAGTGTGTTGCCTTTTGACACAAAGGCAATAGGAGCAGCAGCCTGTACAAGCCTGGACTTTTATTCCTTTCAATTTGTCTTGCTTAAAAAACAAACCGGCCGTGAGCCGGTGAATAAATAAATAAAGCTGTAGGCGCTGAGGGAGGGAGAAAGGATGGATGAATGGCCCTGTCTCAGCAGTGAGGGAGGGGGTAGACCTACCTTGAGGAAGAAAAGTCTGGATTTGTGTGTTGGAAAGTCTTTGTCCACATATAGTTGCCTTTTCATGTCGGCATGTGTAATATTGGAGCACATGCCTTGTATATACACTATATCATATCATACAACAATATGTGCAGATGTAGTTTCACCTTTGCTGACGTGCAGGTGAATGTGTGCAGCCATGTCTTTGTCTGTGTTAATATTAGTTTTTGTGTGTACCAAAAAGCCTGTGTGTGTGTGTGTGTGTGTGTGTGTGTGTCTGAGTGTCTGAGCAGCTATCTCCCGGCCTGCTGTTGATCACCGAGTGTGTATGCAGCGACAACATTTCATATATCAGAGCCCACCCCACACAAGACAAAAGCATCCTCTCAGCTCTGGACTGGAACAAGCTTCCTGACTGAAACACACACTTTTGTTATTATGCTCCGATGTGCTGCTTGATGATAAAGGTTATTCAAAATGATTGAACATGCAGGTTAATTGGTGACGCTAAATTACCCATAGGATAAAATGTAGCTATAAGAATTATATAAATTTTGTTTTCTTTACATAACTTACATAACTCAGTCTCCAACAGCTGATTCACCTTTGTACCGAACAGAATCAGTTTCCTTTTTAAATAGGTTTCATACAGATTTTATTCTTCAGGCTTAAATTCCTCTCCAGGCTTGTTGTAAATACCTACTTTTATTTGCTGTTAAACTTGGTTTATTTTTTACGGGGAGATCTGTCATTAAAATGTGCAAAATAGTGAAACAAGTGTGTGTATTTATGGATCATGTTAGCGTCTTTAAACAAAATGAATAAAGGCCAAATAAACCACCAGCGACAAGAAAATGGTAGCTAGGTTATTCACATCTCCTCCCTTCCCCTTTGTTCTTAATAACAAACATCTCCCTCCATTTCTCTTCTCTTTGCCTTGTCATGGACATTGGTTTATGTCCCAATATTAACATACAACAATGACTAATTTCTACACTATCAGTTTTCCCATGCCTCTTGCTGTTTTGGGAAACATGTAACCCTGTTTCTACTTTGTCGTTCTCAGTCAGTTGTAACAAACATGGCAGACATCACCTCTTTCAGTTTGCTTTCTGTAGCTGTGTCCGTATTCAGGGGCCGCATCCTTTGGAGGCTGCACTTGAAGACCGATTGCGGTGCGCCTCCTTCAAAAGCGTCCTTCTTTTCCTGGGCAACAAAGGATCCGAAGGGTCCCAAGATTCATTGCGCGCCGGTAATGAAAATAATGCGGCAGTAAACAACACTGACAGAGAGCCTGAGGATTACACCTTTAATTGTAAGCATTAAGTTTCAGCTCAGTTCACCAGCTAAATGTTAAAAACCAAGGGGCCTTAAAACCTCAAGTTTTTGTGAAAAAAAGTTAGCCGTTGTCAAGGTTGCTAAGTGAGAGGCGATGCAACGGTAAGGGTGGGCACAGCTGATGACGCAAAGCAAAAATCCTCTGTGGGCGAGACTGTCTCATTTCCGCTTTGCCATTGCGGTCTACAACAGCTGTGAAGGGCCACACCTCCAAAGGATGCGGCCCCTTAATTGAGTCACGGCTTATGTGGTGATGAAACCATATTACTCATGTTCTAAGACAATAACAAACTGGTAGGAGATGATAGAGGCTTACTGTGTGTATTTAAGATAAAAGCTTAAAGCAAAAAAAGATGGAGTCAAATAAATTCTGCATGTGTTTTTCTCTTGGACGCTCAGTCCTGATTTGTGAACATAAGCAAAGTTTCTCCTCTGGGGGTTTCTGGTGGATGTTGGAATCATTACTTAACAGCGAGTAGAGCAAACACATTAAATATCTCATCCTTCCCTCCTTCTCCACCTCCTCCCATCCTGCTCTCCTTCTCGCTCCCTGGACTGCCCCATAGTTTAAATACACGCGTTCCTGACAACAACACGTCATTGATCCTGGTCCACACACACACACACACACACACACACACACACACACACACACACACACACACACACAGATAGAGAGAGAGAGCTGTACAAGTCAAAACCCAGGAGATTGTTCTGTTAGAAGTGGATTAAGGGGGGACATGTCACTAAGTGCTGTGTGTGTGTGTGTGTGTGTGTGTGTGTATATATGGTCAGGCCAATAAAGGGAGTATGTTTTATGACAAGTGAAACGAGCCCAGTGAGAAGCTGCCCAGTTCAATACCTCATCACACACACCAAATTGTGCTGTGCTGACAACACACTCACACACACACACACACACACACACACAACCTGATGTGTTGTCCGCCAGAACTCATTTCATCACAAATCGTCCCGATGACAGTCACACTGAGGAACAGCACACAGACACAATAATGACAGTAATCACACATTTAACCAGTGATGATAAAATGAAAACTAAAAAAAAACAAAACACTTACACCAATGGCAGGAAGATGAGCATGAATCTGAATACTAAAGTCATTCTTCAAAATAAGGGCAGGGAGAGTTGAAAAGGTTGAGAGAGAGCTTGATGTGTGAGCTGAGCTGGTTTTATTGTCGTCTGCACTGTTTTCTGTCTGACTGCAGAGAGGGATGGACTGAGACCCAGTATTTGTTGTTGGAGTTCTTCACTTGTTTGCTGGATGGTGTCTTTAACTTGGTGGAAGAAGTCTTTGACTTCATGCAGCGGTTACTTCTCGTCCTATTGATAACCACTACGGTGGCTGAGCAACTCTTCGCATCCAAAACAATCCGAGGTCCATGGAAAGACGTTGTCCAAAAGATAAAGCACAATTTATTGCAGATGATAAATGAATGCAATGTTTAAAACTGGACTGAATACAAGGACTGGAAAGATAAATTTAGGATCGTCTGAAACAGAGCAGGAGCAGCGTCTACAGCAGCCTGGACTTGAGGAAGTGAGATCACACTCTCCAGGTAGCATCACCTGTCTATTTTCCAAAGGCCCCTCCTGTGCAGCAGCCAGCCACTGTCTGGGGTTGACTCAGACAGAGGGGTTATGAGACTCTGTAAACCCACATATTAATCACATCACATATTAATCACAACATACAGTATAATCATTATGTTGGCTCCTACAACAGTTGTGAAGACCAGGTGAGTCTCTCTGGATCACAGTTGTGTGTCTGTTGCCTCTGGAAATTCTGCAAAGCCAATTTTGGAAGTGGGAGATGAAGGCCTGCAGTGAAATTGTACAACGTGAAGCTGTAGACTAAATATGCAAATATTCACTGATGACAGTCCATAGATGGCTGATAGCAGGATTACAGGTGAACTTTTACCAGAAAAATTACTTAAATGAAAAAGGCAGTTAGGGCTGAAAATGTAGCAGGTGGTTCACAATAGAAACATGATGATGATGATGGGACATGTAGACCCTCTCCAGCATGACCAGTGGGGAATCAGTCAGTGTGTTTTGCTGCCTGAGACGTTTTGTGGAGGAGAGGCTTCTGTGGGACACCGATGATGGCTTTGTCTTTTCTTTTGTGTCTGGGGGAGAAGGAGAATGGGGACTCAGTCTTTGCAATTGAAAGGTGTGTGTCACACACTGATGGGACACATTTGCCACACTGCCGTTCAATGTCCGTGTCAAATTAGGCCGCAGGAATAAATAAGGGTTACCTTATCTTGGCAGTGTGCACAAAAACATGCACGTCACAGTATAATAATGTAGCCAAATTAGCACAGATACAGTCACTTACTGTACACACACACCGACCTGCAGGCGCACAAACATCCCTGCCTGGCCCAAACAACATGCTCCAATTAACAACTCCTTAATCGCCGCTCAGCAGACCCCCCACACCCGGAGCAGAACCCTCAGAGCCCCGGCAACCTTTGGAATTGGCGAATCAAAGAGCAGACATCTCTCAACAAGGAAGTAATTGGCCTGACCCCACGACCTCTCGTACCTTACATCAGGGACACATCGAATCAAAACCAGCCACTACGAGACACACCCACACTGCTAACTAGCGCCTTGGTCGCTTAAAACACGTGCGCACACACACACACAGCTTAATGTATACAGTAACACTCGCACATACGGACACACAAAGATGCGTCATTAGTGGCTCTGCTTCGCTCATCGCTCATTAGACACAAACTAGCGAGAGATGTTCAGTTGATGGGGAGGCAAAGTGGCTTCAACTGCACATACACTCACATACACACACACACACACACACACACACAAGCCAGTACAGACAGACATTAAAATGACCGAGTCTTCATCTAGTGAGGACAAGAAGCTGCAGGGCTAATAAGGCAGTCTTGCAAATACAGAAGAAAGAGGGAAGGGAAGAAGGAAACGATGGAGAGACTTCCATTCCTCCCCCCTCTTTAGAGGAGTTCAGATTGATGGTGGGACAGAAAGATTGAGACTTCTTTAATTAACCTCCCAGGAAAAAAGAAATGTCTCTACACTGCATGTATATACTAGAAAATGGCATCATTACAGTCTTGTGAATACATGCATCCACATCATTGCTTTAAGATGAAAAAGTCAGTTTATCAGCAAAAAGTTTGATCTGCAGAACAGACTTTTTTGCACCAAATTTCAGAGGAAATAAATTCATGCAAAGCCTCTGTATCAAGTTCAACTTTGCTCAACTTTAAGGTGCAACTTTTATGGTGTTGACAAACTAATTGATAGCAAACTCTCTGAAGGGTGTAAATTGCTGTGGGGTCAGTCGAGCTTTAAAATCGAAAACTGAGGAGGCAATCATTTTAGCAAATGCCAATTCATGCAGTACTTCTTGGGTAAAATAGAAATTGTAGTGCAAAAGCCCTGTGGTGTGATGTGAGTAAACAAACACTAAAGAAAAGGAAGCAAAAGAAAAGGGAATAAGGCTTCACAAAAGGGGATGAAATAAGACAAACTTTCATGTTGTTAAAACCAAATCTGAAAAAAAAACAAAAAAAAAAAATTTCTTTAAATGAACAGTATGTAACTTGTGCTGCTAGGGCTCTATCAACCAAAACAATAACAAAAGACGGGGTTGGGTGAAGTCATGAAATAGCATGGGATCATGGGAGTTGTCTTCGCTACCATTACCGTAAGCTTTTTCCGGTTTGGATTCCTTTAGTGTCGTTCAGGAGGTTTTTACCGGGAGCTGAATTATCCGCTGAATTATCTGCTAACCATGAACTAACCATGTGTGAAACACACTTTCATCAGAAAATAAAACCAAATTTAAGCTTATAATTGTGACATATCCTCAAAATCACTGTATTCTACACGTCACCAAAATAAACACTTTGCTCTAATCAAAAAGTCAGTGTTTCGTTGATGCTATAAGGCGGACACAAGGCGTCAGGGCTGAGATTGCTGCTAACCTTTATTGTTTCTCTCATAATTTATGAACCAGACGTTCAGGAGGTTTTTACCTGCAGAAGAATTATCCGCAGAGGACTCCTCTTCTCCCTGACAAATGGACCAGGGAATTAAAACTAGCTGAAACAACGAATAAAGCAGTTTCATGTTAGAAATCAGTGTTTGACTGGTGGTCTTCAGCGGACACAGGATGTCTCAGGGCCTGAGCTGCCTAACTTTTGCAGACATCCGATGACTAAAATCCCTCATAAAGTATATAATGTGGCTTAAAACTGGATAAACGCTATTGACAGGCACAAATGAAATGTACTATTACCATTTTTAAAATCACAGATTTCTTTAGGTTTGAGAATTGCTGGAGACATTTGGAATAATGTAAGAACACAACTCAAAAATAGAAATAATATAGTTTTAGTCATTTTTAGACATTTTAATGTGGAAGTTGTATATTATACCTCTCACCAATTGTTAGCCAGAAAGAAAGCTTTAACATTGCAAAGAAAATAATAGCTTTCATTATTATAACGCAGGAGGGGAAAGATCAACGTAAAGTCACACTCCCATATTTCCTATAGAGTGGCTGAGGGAACATTTCATTTCATTATTGCTCCTCTTCCACTAAGCAGGGGAATTATTTAAGGATGAAATGGTGCATTACTGACTCAAAAACACATGGCACAATAAACACAGCCTACACATGCATCTATCTTTAAGTATCACCCGTAGTCACCCATGATAAGACACCATAATGAAGGTGTTTGGCAGCCATTGCAAGGGTTGCTGTAAATGATGGCACCTCATGCCGGAGTTAAGTGATATTCATTCCATATACACTACATGCTGTATGCTAATGAGGCCATTTTATTTACTGGACTTGGAGGAAAAAAAAAAAAAAAACTCATAAGATTGTCTCCATGGTTTATATTGTTAACCAGGTGTAAATATGCTGTTTGCATCGTTATCAGGGATAAATATGTTTCCTCTTCACACTGAGGGGACACGCAGACTTAATTCCATATCAACATGCATTTAAATGGCACTAGGTTTGTGTGAAGGGGGGGGCTTATTTATAGAGTGTACTCTTTTGCCTGCCGTGCATGTATTTGCACATTAATGCACAAGTAATGCCTCGTACATATACTCATATACTGGAACTTGCATTCTTATAAACAAAAACATATAAAACACACATACTCACGCACATGCAGACACAAACACACTCAAAAACTGTACACACGGCCGCAGGTAAATGCTCATCAATCACTCACACTATCATAATTTGAACACACTCAAATACAAACACACACACACACACACACACACACACACACACACACACACACACACACACACACACACACATACACGTTCACTGTTTGAAAATCACACCAGCACCATGCTCTCAGCCTCCTCGTTTCACTGAACACACACCATACGGTACACAAA
Source organism: Seriola aureovittata (assembly GCF_021018895.1). NCBI lineage: Eukaryota > Metazoa > Chordata > Actinopteri > Carangiformes > Carangidae > Seriola > Seriola aureovittata. The sequence goes on along the minus strand of NC_079375.1, from coordinate 23,280,728 downwards.
CACACACACACATGCTGTTAGTTAATCACCGTGTTAGGTAGAGAGCGGACGCAGCCTATGCTAATGTCTCAGTTAATGCCTCGGTGGCTCTCCTTGAGAAATATATTTATCGCTTTATTATGGGCTCGTTTCTATAATTCATAGGAAGCACGCCGTCCTAGATCACCCCCAGATGAATAGAGCCGGGGAGAGCCGGGAGATGTAAGTGTAATTCACTGAGGTCTGCTGCCGTTACGTCCCTCTTCACTTCTCTCTCTCTCTCTCTTTCACACCCTCTTTTTCTTTTCCTCAGTGTCTGTAGTTATGGATCATGATGTTATGATAGCTGTTGGTTGTGCATGCACAGTTAATGATGTTGCCTCATGGGTGAGAACAACTGTTTTCAGCAAGTACAGGCCCTTCTGGGAGTAATCAACAGAGAGAGAGAGAGAGAGAGAGAGAGAAAGATTATATCAAATGTTCCAATATCATCTTAACCTGAAGTGTTAACAATGTTTACTTTAAATATGTCAATCCAATTGGCATTAAGTGTTGAAGTGTTGGGATGGTGTGCATCATATTGTCAGGATACGCCACTGTCTGAAGCGTCCTACTCTCCCACCCCTGAGTGTCGGCTCCAGAAAAGCAGCTCTGATGATCAACTTCTTCCAGATAGTATAACTGCTGTTTCTGTCCGTATGACATGTTTGTTGTATGTTTGCTAGTGGCTCTGAGGGACTATAAATCGTATTGCTTGTTGTGTTTTTCCAGTTGTTGTAAAGCACATGTAAAGTGGCCGGGTAGTGGTGACAGAGTAAATGTATTTGAGAACCTACAGCGTCAAAACAGTTCATGTGTGTGTGGCAGGATTATATCGGTAGGTTGTTTTTTGCGTTAGCAGATAGGTCAGTTGGTTAAGCCTCTTTTACGACTTTATGATATCATTACCAAAGTTATCAAAGAACATGAGTGCCCGTACCAAATTTCATGACTTTTTATCCAATAGTTGTTGAGACGTTTTGCTAAAAACCACAAATGTGAACATCATGGTGGAGCGAAACGTCAGGGTCTCACCGAGGTTGTTAGGATATTGAGGAATGAAAAATGCCTCGTCATTCAATACTGAATTTTGATTCTTAAGTAGTAAATGAGTAAATCTCATCAGCACCAACGAGCCAATGAGCATGCAGCATGCGAGGACCAAGCTCTAATGATGCTGGTGATTGGCTGTTTATTTACACAATGTGAGTTTGAGTGTGTAAAGAGACTCAGCGTAATAATAAAACTCATTTGAAATTTCCACCGTAATGTGAATTGTAATTTTCTTTTTGTTAAAATGGATTTGTGAAAATTGGTGTGAAAAAAAAAAAAAAAGTATCATTAAGAATTGGTATCGCAGTCGAGCTATCGATATCGGTACCAATATCCAAAATTTTGCTAGTTTACATCAAATCTTCATTGGGATAACTGCATTTGAGCAAAAGGAAGAAGTGATGTACTTGTGGGGGTGTGTGAACTCTGCCCTTCGGTTTACAAAGCACATACAGTATCATCATACTCTTCCGTGCTGCAGTGGTGCCCTTTGTTTCCAACTATTTCTGACAGTGTGCGAGCTGCTGGAATTTAGTAGATTTATAAATAATAAAGCGAAAAAGAAGGAGAGGGATTCCTCTTCTCTCGCTCCTCAGGGAGCGACTATTTGCTCTGACATTTGCTTTGCCTACCTGAGTGTTTTCCTTAAATCACCATGACTGCTATAAGCCCAGAGATGGAGGGAGAAAAGGGAACTATTGAGGTAGTGAGAGAAAGTCATGCAGGATGCAGGGAGGGAGAAATGAAAAGTTGGTTGAAGGAAAAGATAAAAGAAATATTGAAACGAAGGAAGAATAAAGAGGGATGAAAGGGGAACAAAGGTATGGAAGAGTGGAGTCATGGAAAGGAGAAATTAAGCAGTAATGGCTTGTAGGCCAGTGTGACTGTAATGATTTATCATGTTAAAATACATGTAGAGTCCACAGATATGTGGTATTGACATTTGCTCTGGTAACATTTAACAAAAACCACCGTGTCACAGGAGGGGGGAGGGGGGAGGAGGGGGGAGAGAGGGAGCAGGGAACGACAGTAAAAAAGAAGAAGGCATCATGCTCCTGCTGGCCTCAGTCATTATTTCTCTGCCCCTACATGTCACACACACACACACACACCATCCATCCACTTGGCAAACATCTTAGAGCAGGCATCGTCAGTGGTTCCTCTGCGTGTAGAAGGGGTCAAATGCAGCATAGAGGTGATTATTGTGTGTGTGTGTGTGTGTGTGTGTGTGTAATGGCGTTAGTATGTTGTGGCCTGACAGAGGCCTGGGTCACAGCACATTTACTCACTGACATGACTCTAATTACATCTCTCTCTCTCCCTCTCTCTCTTACTCTCTCTCACACACACACACACACACCCCCCTAATTATGTCACACTGCTGTGTCACTGCACAGTGGAAACGAGGGCCACAGGGGCCACACAGGGCTCCAAAGTAACAGTGACTTCTACTGTCTCCGTCGTCTCTGATATGACCTCTCTCTCCTCCTCCCTTTGCTTTACTTCATGTGGTTTGCACTTTAAATATGTATTATTTAAAAATTGCACAAACATGAACATTAGAAAGTGTTTTTTAAAACTTTAGCTGCATTTCCTTGTTGTGTCCATATTACTCCAGAAGTACCTAAAACAGGGAATTTCAGACCTTGGGAAATGATGATGCAGGCACCAACAGTCACTCCCTGATTGGGTCTTCATCAGTCATGACTACCAATGGGTGAAGTACAAGGGTTACTGACCTTGTTGTCTTTGCTAGCAGCTGTATTCTGCATTTTAACGCTTTAACTGTCCTGCTGTTACCGCTCGTTGTATTTTCTGTAACCGGTTTGTGCACGCAGGGTATACGTGAATGGTCATGTGACAAGCATTTTCAAGTGTGCTGGTATCGTCAGAGATGAGTTTGGAGGCAGAGCTAAAACCGTCGTCTGGAGGGAGAGTGTTCTCATTTCAAAACACATTTGCTACGTTTTCGTAATTAGAACAGTCTTTGTTGTTCCTCGTTCGTTGTATTTTTCTGTAACTAACCAACTGCAGAGTAGACGACCTTCTTCCTGTTTGAATGATTATTTCTCCATCAGATTATTTCTGATACGAGATTGATTCCATTTTAAAAACACTGTTTTTAAATGAAAACGTGTCGGTAAGAGTCAATGCTAATGTCTCTGTGAGGCTGTACATAGACACAGTTGGTCCTTCAAGGTAAATGCTAATGCTAATGCTAGCATGGTGAAATACTCATAATGGCAAATGTTTAGCAGATATAATGTTTATTATGTTTACCATCTTAGTTTAGCTTGCTAGCATGTTAGCACTTGTTAATTAGAGCTGATGGGAAGGTCACACTACTATTAAAATCTGTGATTGGAGCATCAGTCTTTATGTTGAAGTGAAAAAGTTGGGAAGTATTTTCATGTGAAGAAGCTAAACTTTGCTTCATTGCAGCATTTCACAGGATTTCTTAGGATTTATCTCTCTCTCTGTCCCCCTTTGGTCCTTTCCTCTTCCTGCCTCCCCCCTCCTCCCAACTACTCTCACTTTCTTTGACACACATGACAACATTATAGGTGACTGGAGGTCATTTTATTTACTGTGTGTGTGTGTGTGTGTGGATGGGGGGGCTAACTTGGCTGACCCTTGTCCTTCGCTGGACACATTATGGCAATCACCCTGTCTCATAGGTACACAGACACAGGATAAATGTATGTGGTGGCATGTCCGTTGACGTGAAACAAAAGAGAGGTGAACAGCTGATTGGTGGGTAGATTGAGGGAGAAGAGGTGGATAAAAGGAGGCTGGGGAGGGGAGGGCGAGGGATTCTGATGTCGTAAAGCTAGAGGAGATAAGATGATAGCCTTGTGTTGTGCTTGTGTCAGGGCAGATGGACAGATTAACAGATGAGACAGGGAACAAGTTGTGCTTCAACCTTAAATGATTTTCCCTCCTTCCTCCATCCTCTTCCATGCACCAGAGAAATACTTCCTGATACTTCTAAATCAAACCGGTACTGATAATGAACAACAGATGATTACTCATGTGGTTTGACAATATGTTCTACCTCATGGCCGTCTGGTCCAGAACTGAACATGAAGCTAGGATGTCCAAACCACACGTATCTAAAAAGCTGCATATGCATTTTCAGTCCAGGCCCACTGAGGCACGAGACGCCAAGTGGCAACTTTTCCCTGATCATGATATTGACAAGGCCTTGATAGAAATGTTAACCAATTTCCATAAATCGTTCTCCCATGCCCTTTGGTTATGCAGATGATGTAGGGGAGAAATTAAAATCTCTGTTCCTTTGGTTTTAATACACTCATAATCCATAGAGTGCTATTCCACCAGTCAATTGTGTTTGAGAATGATGAATGGATGTCGGAACGTACAACTAAACCAGATGTAAAAATGGTTTATGACACTCCTGGAAGGAGATTATACATCTTACTTTGTACATTTGTAAAAAGCATGTGATTTCCCTTTTGACATAAAAGAACGCACCGGTAATTATCCTCTGGGGGAACAAGGTGAGAACCCAGTGAGCAAGAAGCCCTTGGGTTCATGAAACCTTTTTCATTCATCATGTGATTTCTTTCAAGTTACATAAAACAACGTCAGAGCTGCAACAAAGCAGAGCACAACGCACATGGTAGCGCTGACCGGAGGTTCGTCCTCTTCGCTCTCCATGGGAACACGATTCATCTTATCAGTGCAAAGTTATTTTGCCGCTGATCAAGTGTAAGTAGCTTATTTGTCTCAGTATGCTTTAACCAAAGTGCTTGTCAGATACAATAACAACATCTGAACCCGCTTTCCCTCATATCTTTCCAACATCGTAACTGTCTTCATGTAAAACCGAAGATAACACCATAAATAACTTTGATGAGAAACGTGTGAGAAAAGTGTGCGTTGTGTCACATTTGTGTGATTCATCATGTTGCGCCTCTCTCCGTGATGGCAGGTATTTTTCCTCTTCTTTTAAGTGCGGTCATTCAGAACAGCTGTAAATACTGGCAGTTAGACCTGGGTGAACACGTGGACGTGCCACATATTTACTGAACCTTTTGAGGAAAGAGTTTTAATGGAAACAGTTGTGCTCACTTGGAGCAGTTGTTCTCATAGTGGGGTCATAGGTCAGACTCCTGCGTGGTGGTCTACGCAGGAGTCCCTCACACTCTCCTGGTGAAATGAGCCAAAGCCAATCTTGATGTCACCTAATGAGGATACTGGGCAAAAGAAAATGTGAAATATTGATTCAATAGTAAATCTGTAGCAAAGAAATCTTCACCACATTGGCCTGAACGATTTCATATTATCAAACAGAGATCTGTGGCTAAATGTGGATCTATATTTCGGTCCTTGACATGAGGGCAGCTGAGAACCTCTGAAGGTCCAAATGGTCTGGAAGTTGATTAAGACTGAGGGGAGCACTCCACTACCTGCTTGCCTCTTAAAGAGCTCTTTATTCTGGACATGATGAGTCCCAAGGACGCCTCTCTCCAACCATCCAGGGATAGACTAGACCAACCCGGCAGGCCATCAAACAGAGACAGACAAATGCAGAGCAGAGAAAATAAAGTGCCTCTTCACACTGTCAGTTAATAGTACCAGAGTGGGGGAGCAGGCTGGAGGGGAACCTCTTGGCTGCCTGACCCCATGAAGAGCTCTCAATCCTGGGCTCACTGAGTCCCAGAACCCCCTCTCTCTCCCAGACCTCCTGCCCTGCAGCCCTGTGGGGTCAGAGCTAACCCCACAACCCTACTCTGGAGGCCTGGTAATAGGGCCTGGATGAACTCTTCAAGGGGATTAAAAGCCTCTTCTGTCCCCTGGGCTCTGGCTTTTTAAACTGCCTGAATTTTCACTACCTGCCAAAACTGTTCCCAATACAGTCTTATGACTACAAATTTTAGATAAGTAATGCCAACCTTCACGATATATCCCGGTGAAGACAATCTCCAGTTCATATAAACACAGAAATAAAGTCTGTATTTCAGACATTATGATTTAGGACTTGGAAACCAATGTGAAAACCATCCACAACCACGGCAGTTTTGAAGCTCCGGTGGAAACAAAGCCACTGTGAAGTAGGTGGGACAGCTGCAGCATGGAGGACATGTGAAGAGGCAGAGTGGCGGTTAAGTGGAGGGATGGAGTGGTGAACTGGAGTCGGGGTGGAGGAGGGGAGATGCAGAGATCAACACAGGTCGGAGGAGGGTGGATCAGGGAGAGAGGAGAGGAGACAGAACAGGATACTGAAGTCCCATTCGGAGCTACAGTTACAGCTGGTGTTTAGTCATGGAACAAAACTTAAATCCTTGCAGTTCAGCTCACAAGCTCAGTTGTTGAAATAACGTGTCTGTTTATTTCTTATTGCCTGCAACTATGTTATGTATTTCTCCTGTTGTGGATTCAACCCTAAGAATGCAATGATATTTGCTGGACTATGAGTGGTTGTACATGTGCCAGCCTTTTGGTGAGGAAGTTTTCCCCAACCAGGGAATAATCTTGCACATAACAACCCCAAATTTTTGTTTTTACAATTGAGCTTTTTGTACTGTGTAATGCTAATTAGCATAGACCAAGCCAGGCTAGCTGTTCCTGGTCTTTATGTGAAGCTCCAGCTGCTGGATTCAGCTTCATTTTGAACGTACAGACATCAGAGGCAGATCAGTCTTCTCATCCAACTCTCGGCAAGAAAGTGAAGAAGCGTATTCCCCTAAAATGTTGAACTGTTCCTTTGAGGCAAATCTTGAAAACGATGATATTTTAGACAGTGGTGTTCTTTCAACTCTGTGGCAGCAGTTTCTATTTTATCATGACAAGTGAGAGCTGAGTTTTGTCATAAAACAGCCTGTATAATGTGATGTGTCTCTCTTTTAACAATGTAAAACGAACTAAACTAAAACCTTGAGCCATAAAATCTTCCAACATAGTATTTCTATTATATATCAACACTTACATTAACAGAGAAAATCGTGATCAAACAATATATTTATATGTATTTCCCTCTCATCCCTCTCCCTCCTCCCGTCTTGTTTCCCTGCGATGTCGTGGCACGGTGGAGGGTGCCGTCGCATTCGGGGCTGCGCAGGGTTAAACTCTAGTACTCTCACTCCATGTGGCAATTAGGCACGTGGGCCTTTTGGAGCGACTGGGATTGCTGTAGTCACTCGTGGGAGGTAATTTGGTGCATTTTATGTAAATGTGTCCCGGAGAAAAACAGTTGATTTTCTTCATTAGTTTTTTTTTTCTTTCTTAGTTTTCCTGCTCGTCTCCCTCCCGTCACTTCATCTGTCTCTCCCTCAGTTGTCACGATGTCGACACGCGCCTTTCTCCACCCACCTCTCTCTCTTCCCCTTCATCTCTCCTTCCCCTTCCATCTCCTTCGTCCACATTTTCCAATCTCCCACAACACCCCTCTTTCGCCATACAAATCTCCCTCTTCCTCTCTCCCCCTCTCTCTCTCTCTCTCTCTCTCTCTCTCCCCGAGTCAGGTGGAACCAGCCAGACCACTAATTAGAATTCTGTCACTAGGTAAATGCATTGTGACCGGTGGCTGACAGCTCCGTGTGTGTGTGAGTGTGTGCGCGTGTCCATGTGTGTGTGAGTGTGTGACAGTTTGGGCAGCTTGTTGGCGGTGACGATGGCAGCCGCCTGGCATTTTTAACGTGGCAAGGTGCTGCACTCGCCACTGACCTGACAGTCATTTAAATTACACAGAAGATGGCTGCTCCGTGTGTGTGTGTGTGTGTGTGTGTGTGTGTAAGGAGAATGAGAGGGAGATTGAGGAAGGACCATTAGTAGCTGTGGGATAATTCACTGACTCGCAGGTTGACTGATTGTGGAGCTGACTGACTCACTGACTCATTGTTGGAAAACAGACAGACAGATGGGAAAGGCTTGTTTACCATGTCAGCTCACCAATATAACACGAATCTCCCTCTCTCTCATTCTCTCTCTCACACACACACACACACACACACACACACACACACACACACAGGCTTACAGAGAGAAAAAATATATATAATGTGAGGAGAGCAGGAGATGAGAGGGGGAGGAAAATAAAATAGTAGAAAAGGAGACGAAAACAAAATTGGCTTTCATTGCCTGACATTCAACTTCTGCAGCTTGATAAAGAGATTGACGCTGATGGAAGGAAGGAATGGATGAGGCGGATAAATCTGTAAACAGCATTTACCTGTCGAAGGTTTTTCAGTCACACTGGCGTTATCAGATTGTTTTCAAAAAAGTTCACCATCCACCCGACAACGCCGAACCACAGAAACAAATTTCAATCTCTTCTACACAGCTGTTTTGACAAGCAGATTTACTACTTTTTTCCCCCCAAGTGATGTTTCCTCAGGGCAAATGTGAATTGGAAAAAAAGTAATTGTTAAGCAGCAACATTTTAACAAACCTTTTGTTTTTCAGCATTTTCCCATTGCTCACTTTGAAAGAGTTTTTCTGAAAAGCTTTCTCTTCTTGAATCAAGGGCCGAAACACAGGACAGGATGCACAATAAAGCATCTTTCCCTCTGTCTATGCAAGCTGCAAATCCTCGCCGACAGAGCGTACTGTACGTTACAGCTAGAACACGGTCATGACTAGAAAATAGAAAGAGGAAGTCGAAAAAATGAGTGTGAATCTGCAGCAATGCTACAGCGTGGACAGCTGCATTCAGTCACACCCATCTCAAAAGTCATGTATGTCTGAGACTGTTCTGAAAGAAATGAGAGCCCGTAGGTCGTCTGTGCGTCAGACTTTTATGACCTAAAGTTACGTTTTCTTTGTCAGGTGACGTGGTGTGCAGAGCCACAAAGCGGCGTTAGGAGGAGGAGTTTGGTGTGGATGGATGGGAAACTGGTGTTCAATTCCCCGAGGTAAAACCTGCTGTTTATGTTGTTTCTTTAATCCTTAACGAACCTTGTTTTTATTGTAACCATGACAACAAAGATCGTCAAATGTTAAGGAAGAACTTATTTTAACTAAAAATATGATCTTTTTCCTTTTCCCAAACCTAACCAAGCCATGACTGTTTATTATTGTAACCATGACAACCAAAGGTCACTGTAGGGGCACTTATTTCAGCATACATCCCTGTGGGTTGTGTCAGAGGGTTGGAACTGTATATGGTTGTTCCGGTCGGAGGACTTGTATCCAGAGAAGCTGCGTCAGGGGCCGATGTCGTGAGCTTTTCATTTGGCTGCACTGATGTATATAAATTGAACTGGAAAAGCTCCTTTTCCAGTAAACACATAAAAAAAAGATTGCTAGATTGTGTCTCACAAAATGGTTTGCCATGAAGTGGAATGATTTGATGTTTGACAAAATAATAACACAAGATCCCAAGCTTTCAACCAACAATGAAAACACAAAGTGAGTCAACATTGTGTTAAGGTTTTTGCTTTTGTCAAGCTTCTGTTTTCAAGGTCAAGAATGCACCTTCCAGTTAAAATTTACCACAGTAACTAGTTTCTCTCTTTTGACACGGCCTTAAAAATCCTTAGTACAAATTGTGATAATGAGATCTCTGTGAGCAGAACACAGACGCTACAACAGGACAGAGGCAGATGTGATGAATCAGGATAGGCTCTTCGATTTGAAGCCTTTATGGGAACGTTTCTGGTGTCTGTGTTTAGTGTATGCAACCAGTTAGGAAATAGTCTCAGTGTGGAGTTGAAAGATGAGGAAGGAGAAGGAGAGCCAAAGCATTATCAAGACGCAGAGGGGAGACGCTGTCAGTTATTGACTGCAGCTGGCATCCTAACAAATAAACCCACTTGCTGCTCTCTCAGATGCAGAGACTCAGTCTATGACTCTGGAGAAGTACTGATCAGTCAGTCTGCCGTGTCAGCCGAGCTCCTCGCTGCATGTGAGCGGAAAAAACAATCCAGATTGTTTGGGTGGCAATGTGGGGCAGTTAATTACAGTTTCCAGACTGGTCTTTGTTTCTGTGCTGAGTCCTGATTTGTACAATGTACAGTAAACCCACTTGACCAACACAAGTCTTCAACATCCTCATGTACCTCAGCTGAAATCCAAATCGCAGGTGTGGGAATGTGTTTGTATCTTCTTATGGATCAACACTGTGCGAATGTAAAATGTGGAACCTTTAACATATTTATGTGTGTGACTGTGCATGTCCCTCTCTAGTCTGTCATTCACATGTCCTTGTAAAAGCTTGTTATTAAGATGTCAGGTTGTACACCTGCCCTCCTTCTCCCTCTCTGGAAGAAAAGTGAGAGAAGACGTGGAAAAAAAAAAAAAGTTGTGATGATTAGAAAATGAAGTGCATCAAAGAAAAGCTACATAAATTTATTGTGAAAAACAAAGTGCAACACAGTGCAGAGAGATAACCAAAGGGGGGGGGGGGGGGCAGGGTGGACCCCCAGTGTCACTGCCAGCAGACAAGCCACAATGACAGCAGCATGGTAAAACACCTCTAATGCACCGCTATGGGTTTTTACTGCTTCTCGTATAGCAGCAAGGACACACACATGACACATGACTGCACACGCATGCATACAAACGCACGCACACACACACACGCGCGCACACAAACGCGCACACACAAACAAGCCAGCGATGGGGACACTTGAGATTCACGTTTTTGTTTTTCACCGTGGCAACATGCTCCAGTACAAACTCACGCACACAATGTGGATATTTATTATTCACGCTTTTGTTTTGTACACAGACAACATGCTTGGTGGAGAGAGGGCGAGAGGGAGCGAGCGAGAGGGAGGGAGAGATAAATAACAGTGATAAGTCTTGTCTTGTCAGAGGAGAGGAGAGAGGCTGAGTGACATATGATTGGTCTCCTGGTCGTGAAATATGCATGGCTTTTTCAGCAGCCAGAGGAGAGGAGTTAATTTAGGCCTCTCGCTATGCTCGGGGTAATTAAAAGAGATGATCGATAGTTTCCCCCCCGTGACTGATAACAACCGCCACACACACACACACACACACACACACACACACACACACACACACACACACACACACACACACAAACACTGAGGTGCAAGCTGAACATACATGCTTTTGAACACACAGACACTGACAGTGCACAGACAACTGCACCGGGTGTACGTGCACATGACAGAGCACGCTCACACTTGCTGAAAAACAAACAAAGAATGAAGAAGCAGAACAATGGCACCTCATTCAGCCAATGTGTCAAGTTACTGACAAAAAACACTTTTTATTTTTTTGCACATTTTTAAGGGAAAGGGTTGATTTCAGTGCTGTAGGTTTATCAGATTTATCTTATGATGCTGTGATGTTGCGATCTCTCAAGGCAAATCATAAAATCTTAAAGTCACATTAATTTCTACCAACCTCAGTAGCTTCAGGAAGAATATCAGTTCCTAATTTTGCAACTACAGCTCTTTGGCTTCTAAATGAAGGAGATGTAACCTGTGATATGCGCCATATCTTGGTGTCTCGATCAGTGTGCAGAGTCAGCAAACTATCCTGAGTCCCAACAGCCCTGTAAAGTGACTATTCACCATAGACATTAACTAACAACTCACAGATTAAAGGACTGTCGTGACTCAAGGCAGCTAATATTGCAGATATCAACGACCTTCATTTTTAACTCAAAGGTCCCATATTTTACGATTTTCCTGTGTTTTATTTGAAGTGTTGATATCCATAAGAAGATATCTCAATGTAGTTAGAACCTAGACCTGCTTTACAATGAAACAACACATGGACATCTACCTTTATACAATATGGGACCTTTTTAAAATAACCTTTTTGTGCACACTGTAACAGCAACACAGGCTTTTCACACCATAACTGTGCCACATACAACTACATGAGAAAAAACCCAGAGTCAAAGATCAATTGGATTAATTGCATAATTCAAATTAAAAGCTCTGCTTAATCAAAGAGTAACTGGCACCTGCTCTTTTAAAGGAATGGGTGAGATCACTGTCGAGCACAGAATGCGTCGAGTTGTTTCACAACACTGAATAATGGATTTCACCGTTTCTTCCTCATTATAAACCCTTTCACATCAGTCATAAACTGTTGCACATTATCATTCGTACAGACGTAAAACTTCAACATGACATTATGCTAAGTGAGGCTTATCACCAGTGCGGGTGCGTGATCCTGCGATAAGCAAAGAAACACACTGCAAAATAACAAATATGTATTCTGTATCCTGTCGTCTGATAACAGGGCGGAGAAGAAGAGGCGAGCTCAGTACTCCAATCTCTTCCATAAACAGGCACTCTGTCATCAATATTGTAGAGGAATCCATACTGCAGGAGTAGAAGACTAATTAGAGCCCGCTCTAAATTATTTAACTCCCTCTGATTTTATTGATTTGTCAGTTCAGAGCTGCGACTCAGAGCTGTAAAATTGACTCTGCTGAAAGAGACATGCTCGTCTGCTGGTTTATGGCTGTCAGCACACAGAGAGAGACAGACAGTGATGTACTAATACAGCTGCTTCACGCACACACACACACACACACACACACACACACACACACACACACACACACACACACACACACACACACACACACACACACACACACACACACACACACACACACACACATACACATACACATACACATACACACACACACACACACACACACAGTAAATAGAACGAGACACAACATAATCATACGTGTGGACAAGAGCGCGCACTCAGTGGATAATATAGTAAAACCATCAAGTTGCAGCATTAACCAGCTTAATTAACAGTGATGCAATTAAACACTCCAAAATGTACTCCACACACACACACGCACACACAACTCGTAAACTAATTATATATCTCCCTCAACTAAGACAGATCTCCATGTGGAGTGTGTGGAGCCCCAGGGATCCTAGTTAGCCACCTGTTACTAATATCTCAATTCAAGCATGATAATATCACTACACACACATACACACACACACACACACACACACACACACACACACACACACACGTTCCTCAATACTGGCCTTCAGTCAAAAGCACAAATGGCGATAAACAGCGGCGCACTTGGAGTGGGCCCGCCTCGTCCGCCTCGTTAGATGTTTGCTAAATTGGTTAAATGCCTAATTGGTTAATTGCAGAGGGATTATGTTCAGATGACTGGGAATCAATTGACCGGGCGCCCCACGATTAGCATGAATGATTGACAGCCGGCTGGAAATGATCTCATAGGCCGCGGAAGCAGATCAGGAGCAACGATTAACCAATCAGAGCAGATGTCAATTGATCTCGCGGGGCTGTAGGTGAGCGGGGAGCTGATGACAGAAATCGTCAAATAAATGTTGTTAATGGAACACCTTCGTCTCCTCTGGATTGATATTGAGTATTTATTAATGTTTTTGATGGATGCATTGATTATGAAGAGCTGTCTGAAGATAAGGCCCTCGTTAATGTATTCATTAAGGAGAGGGAAGAAAAGGAAAGACGGTTTTTAGTTTGCATGAGGGACGTTGCATCTAATCTTGGAAATGTGATTTATTATTTCTCTGCAGGCTATTTCACATACATACATTATCCTACGCTTCTTTCTACAGTCTCTCTACACTTCAAATCTATCTCTCATCGTTTCATTTCTCGCCCCGGCATCCTGTTTTAAGAGGAATTCCAGCACATTAAGAAAGTGATGACACCTTTTTAATAACACAACCTTTTGAAATGAGTTTGAGATGAGAGGAACTGCACTAACTTTACACATCAGAGTCTGTTTTGGTCTTGGTGAGTGCGACTGCATGGCTGAAAACAGACCCCATTGTGATGTCATCACTGATGGGGGGGTGAGGTTGTGTGAAGAATAGGATAGGAAGTACAGTTCGGGGGTTAGCTGCTAATCTCTGCTTGAGGCTAGCAGCTTGAGGCTACATTAGCACGCTACTAGCATAACACAAATGACACTCTTGTGCACTGTCGTTGTTGTATTGTGGGTAATGGAGTAAAAAAAAAAAGATTGTAAGTGTGCTTCTGCTGCATTGATTTTGATGCTCTTTAAAGTAGCTACAGCTTATCACCAATGACACACTTATTGTGTAATCCTCAGTGAGCAGTGGAGGAGTCGGTGCCTTGCTCAAGGGCATCTTAGTGGTACTTGTTCGGGCAGAGTGGCGCGTCACTTATTAACTTTCTACTCACAGATGTTCTCTAATAGGTTGTCGGACGGTGTTTAAAAGCACCAGTGTTGTGATTTACAAATCAGGTGTAACTGGGAGCCACAGTGTATGAGGGAGAGTGGACCTCTGCACCTGTTTGCTCATGTGTGTTCATAATTCTATGTGTCACGTTCTTCCGCACACCTGATGCCCCGGACATTTGTGGGTGTAGGCGCTTAGTGAGGTTGAAGTTCACAGGTCGAACAGTGATTTAAGAGTTGCGTCTGCCAGACAGTAGGCTGCAGCTGTGGCCTCACGACATTAAGAAACAAAGAGAAAGAGGGAGAGGTCGATTGATTTTGGCCAGTCTCTCCCGAATCCTCCGTGAAAATAAGCTGTGGTTGTAATTACTCGGGTGTCGATGCATTTTGTACAGTGGCATAACTTAAAGCACAACACACTGCAGCTTAAACTTGAATCTATATATGAGCTTCCGAGTTTTGATTCCACTGCGACTAAAGGAGGAACTGAATCTGTTTCTGGTGGTCAAAGGTCACTGTGACTGCACAAAAAACACCTTTACACATCAATTTTGACAAAATTTCCCACAAATGGTTCATATTTCATATGATTCTGGATAAACAGGGATGTAACCTGAAACTGCTCTGAGTGGCGGAGGCATACAACCGTGAGGCGGTAATTCTAGTTCCCACATGAGACATTGTGCTTTTACCTAATTAAGTTCTTTTCTTTATTTGCAGTTTTTGTGCTTTCACAGCCTCCTTAATTAATAGTCAATTAAACTTTACCAGTTTAATTATAACTATGCACCTGCGCCCAACACTATTTGAAGTTCTGGTGTTGGACACTAATTTCTAAATTCTGAACTTTCCAGTGTTGACGTGTAAAGTAGCTGGTATGTGACGTTCCTGAATGACAAATAGCCTCGTCCACTGGTAAAATTCAGCAGCTGACGCAACAACAGCAGCAGCAGCAGATGCTTCAGATGTCGGAGGACTGCAGTCAATCCGTCACTCTCCAATCATTCTTCAAGCTCTCTCACTCTGTCTTTCTTGCTCCCTCTCTCTCTCTTCATTTATCAAACTCTCCAAACCAAAAGAAAACCAGCAGACCCTGAGGAACACCTGGCCCGCAGTGACAGGAGCCATCTCACACACACGCACACACACACACACACACACACACACACACACACACACACACACACACACACAATGAAAAAAACAAGCTCCCTGCAACAAAAGAATTTCATTTCTAACCCCGGTGTCAATCAGCAGCAAAGAGATGTGACTATTTTTCATGTAGCTGAAACTGTGGCAGCTCTCCAAGTGTGTGTGTGTGTGTGTGTGTGTGTGTGTGTGTGTGTGTGTGTGTGTGTTTGTGTGTGTGTGTGTCAGGGCTGGCTGGACACAGATTAGAGGTGGCGTTACAGGCCACTCCCTCATTGAGCAACAGCCAGAGTGTGACTGCTGTCCCTCTCTATTACTCTCTCCCTCTGTTTAGCTCACTGCAACAGCAATTTCTTTCTTTCTTTCTTTTTCTTTCTTTCTTGTTGTGTCCATATATCCACACCCTTCCTTCCTTCCATCCATCCATCCATCCATCCACCTATCCTTTTCTTTTCCTCCATTTCTCCGTCTGTCAAAGACACAAACTTGGTCAGAACAATAGATGGATTAGACTGAGGTGAAGAAAACCTGATTAATAGCAGCAGTCACAGGTACTGATTCTGTTTCATGTCATGAGGAGAAGGGGCTGGAGCTGAGTTTTTTTCTCTCCTCATGAGTGATATAAACTCTTATTGAATAGATGTAACACTTAGTAGTTACACCAAGGTTTTGTGGATAAAAGCGTCTGCCAGAGGAGTTAATGTAAATGTAATGAAACCCAGGTTCTGGGTCCTGAGTGTCGTATGATCAGTGACTCCTCAAACAAATACTACAATAAGAGCAGTAGTTTCAGAAGTGAGGCGGGCACAATGAAGTCGGGAGTTACAACGAGAATAATCAGTGGAAGTATAAAATAGTCCACCAGGTCTGCTCATCATAAAGTTTAGGGGAATAAATATCATCCAGATGAGCTTGTATCTGTCATCAGGATTATTATTATTATTAGGACACTGTTTAGAAAAATGAAAAGAACAACTTCATTTGAGGCCAATGTGTTTTGGCTTGTGGCCAAGGTCGTCATGTGTGGTCAAAAAGCATATAAATGACAACAGTCAAATATGTGCACATACATACATGCGTGCCGAGGGGGCGCCCGCACATGCTTGGACTGAGTGTCAGTCGTTTTGACTGACACAGAAATGGAATATGAAAGACAGCGGCAGTTATTTGAAGAAAGAAAACCAGTTGAATGTGTATGTTGGACATACATACCGCACGTAATGATGTGATGATAATACATACGTTTTATACATTTTAATACATTTTACGGGTAAAAAAAAAAAAAAGAACTTCAGTCAGCATGATCAGAACCTGGGGATGTACTATGTGATTAAATGATGCAGGGAAAGAAAAAAAGAAAGAAAATGAAACAGTATTATAGAAAGAAGATAGACAGGGACCACAGTGTCAGTTAATGCACTGGACCCTGTTTTGCGTCACCGACTGGCTCTTGTTTCCCGAAACGTGTTCGTGTCGCCCAGAGTTACCCACGTTACCCAGCGGTTAATGAACGTCGTCGTGACGGAAAGAAACTCACTGACTGTTCACATATTTAGATACTAAAATCTAACATGGACTGCATCAATGTGTGTGTTTGTGTGTGTTTGTGTGTCTGTGTGTGTGTGTGTTTGTGTGTGCGCGTGTGTGTGTGTGTTAAGATATGCATGTATGCACCAAAAGAGACACTTAAGTTTGCATGTATGTCTCAAACATACATCTCTTCCTGTCAATAAATGTGTGTGTGTGTGTGTGTGTGGGGGTGTGTGTGGGTGTGGGGGCGACAGACATATCCAGTGGCAGTCCCATGAAGAATGAAGTCACCTGGCTTTCCCCTGTCTTTGAAGGTCAAGGAGACCCACTTGCATATTCATGGCCAACCGCGTGTTTGCATGTGTGTGCATTGTGTGTGTGTGTGTGTGTGTGTGTGTGTGTGTGTGTGTGTGTGTGTGTGTGTGTGTGTGTGTGTGTGTGTGTGTGTGTGTATTCATGCGCGTCCACCTGTGAGTGTGTGCTGGGATCGATGGCTTTTAATTGTTTTTTCCTGAGCTGTGGAAGGAAGTGCCAGCAGGTATTGATTGGATGGAGGGATGGAGGAGGAGAGAGAGAGAGAGTGGATAGGAGGACAGAGAGAGTACAAAAGAGGAAGACGGAGAGAGTGAGACAGTGTGGCAGACAAGACGGAAATGTGACAAGACAGGGTGGCGACATGGAACATAGAATCATTGTCTAGTGGGAGGATGAGGGGGGAGGTGTGTGTGTGTGTGTGTGTGTGTGTGTTGGGGGGGGTTATGGGTGCCACGTGTGCATATGTAAGTGTTTGCGTGGTTGTATGTGTGTGCGTTTGTGAGGGGGGGGTGGAGGGAATGTCACAGGGTGTCTGATCTGGATGCCACACACACACACACACCACACACACACACACACACACACACACACACACACACACACACACACATAGTGCCCCACACTCACTAGGTGCATTATTGAGTCAGGTTTAGTGTGTGTGTGTGAATATGTGTGTGATTCATTCAGCTGCTTCATGTCATGTGGAAAACGTCTTTCTTATTCTTTGTATATCTAGAGCCTTAAATCTCAGACTTTCAATACAAGAAGATTTTTAAATGTATTATCTCAACATTATCAACGGTCAATACAAAACTTTATAACAGGTGCACAAGATAATATAATAGGATGTGTGTATAGCACATAATAACCATGATTAACCTGCCTGTCTGGATTTGCCGTGTTAATAATAATAATTAGTCCTGAAATAAAAATTTCCTGTGATTTCTAAATGACTAATGAAATAAAAACGCTCCAGTATTTTCTTGTATTAATCCAGGAATTGGTGAAGTTTTTAAATAACCTTTGCCATTGTGAGCTCATTCTAGCAGTCCAATAAAACATGCCTCATGTTGTGTGTGCGCGTGTGTGTGTGCGCATGTGTCGGGGAGCTGGAGGTGTGAAAAGGTGTGAAATGAATAAAACTGAACACATTTCTTTTTCTTGCTTCCAAGGAAGTCATTTGCTGACGGAGCTCGTGGCTCCTGCCAATCAGGAGTTGATAAAACTGATAACTTCCCTGGATTCAACACAGAGTGACCTGTAATCATTGTGATTGGCTGGTTTGGCTCAGAGGTGATAACCATGTGGGATGCAGACGACCAATCATTGCAGAGAGGAAGAGATATCACTTTTTTTTTTTTTTTTTTATTCAATAAAAGAGCAGAATAATAATATAGTATATATTAACCCAAGGTCCCCAACTGCAAACCCCCTCCCCTCTAAAAAAAAAAAAATATTTTTTATTTTTCATATTTCATTTATTTAATTGATCAGTTAGGTTTTCTGTAAATTGAAATTTACCACCATAAAGGTCTAAATGCTGCATTAAAACCTCCTCTACACTCCCAGTGCTGAAGGAAATCATCTTCTATCTAATACCCCAAGTAATGTCAGATGTAAATCTACTTTAATATGGATACATCCAATAAAGATTATTGATATTAAAACATACAGGCGCCTGATAATGGTGCATCATGAGAGCTGATGTTATTAAAAGGTCCCTACTATTAACACATCTTGTTTTCACGTTAGGACTGAGTTCGACGTTTGAAAGACGCGTTGGTTTTCCCTGTTGTTTGCTTTCGAGTCACATTTCTAAACTTGGCGTCACGGCGATTAGTTCCTAGTGATACGAGAAAGAGGAAGAAAACAAGCAGGCGCACGTTTGAGCTACAGGGCAAGATGAAATTGGAGTCAATGATGTTGGTCAACCCTGACCCAGTGTTAGCTCAGGCTTGTTTGGATGAAATGTGTGTGTATCTCTATTGTGCGTGTGTGTGTGTGTGTGTGAGAGGGCATTTCTGTGTGTTGGCGAGTGTGTTTGGACTAAAAGTAACAAGCTTTATTCCCTAACAATGTTCCAGCATGCCCTCATTACACATAGGTTAAAGTGGCACTCGGCCCTGTCTAGACAGCTAAAGAGAGCACACACACACACACACACACACACACACACACACACACACACAATACACAACCCTGCACAGGTACAGGTGAGAGTAGACTGTGGCCAGATTTCACTGCTGATCACAACACAAGCCCTCAATCAGAGAACAGTGAGAGGGAGAGATTGAAATGATGTGTGTGTGTGTGTGTGTGTGTGTGTGTGTGTGTGTGTGTGTGTGTTTTTGTGTTTTTGTGTTTGTTGTTTCTTAATTACGTGTAATACGATCAAAACACCACAACGGACCAGCAGTCAAAAAGGATAAAGTCCTTAAGTGTTGTGTTGTTACAGGTGACATTGTAGCTGCTGTTGATGCTTTTGGTTTTGATATTGTTGTTTGCTCCAGTTGTTGTTGTTTTTCTTTTGAAGTAGCAGTTGTTTATTTCTTTTGAATTTTCTTTTATTGTTGTCTATTGTTGTTGTGTTGTCGTCATTGTTACTTGGTTGTTGCTGTGATGTTGCTCAGACGCATTTTAATATGATTACAGCTCATTTTAACGATGAGTTAACAAGATGCAATTTCTTTCATTATTTGATTTATTTATATCGATTGTTTTCTTGCTCTGAGACATTTCTTTTGTCCCAAATCAGACCCTTATTCACTATTACCTATATTTAGTGAGCAGTAAATTGAGGATTCAAACACGTCTGGGATCATCACTGTACATTTTCTCAGCAACTTTTCTGTAATTTTGCAGTAAAATAAAGTAAAATTGATGGTTTGACTTCCAATTAAATAATTTCAATGAAATGCTAAGCTAACTTCATCAGGCCTGTCAGTGTAGTTAGTGCACAGCAGATCATGCAATAATGTACAATACGCATAGTGCATGTTTGTTTACATCAAAGTAAACAAGTCAACACATATGAACGATGAAGTTTCAAAATTTAAATGAATGATGAATAAATATTTACTTCCCTTTTAATGGAGCAGTACTTTTAAGGACATGAACTACACTACTACTACTACAGCAGAAATTTGTCTCCAGGTTCCTTAAAAATAGCATCAAAAAGGTAGTGTACGCGCCATGGACATTACTTTCTTTAAGGGCACGATAAAGTGTGCAAATTCCACACTCTTTTTTTTTTGTTTTTTTGCACTAAATGTAGAGCAGCAGGCAGGAAATAGGAAGTCATTTCAGACACAGCCCAGGTGTCCATGGACATGCATGACAGTGGACACACACCACACACACACACACACACACACACACACACACACACAGGGTTCCCACAGTGTTTTCTCTCTCTCAAAGAAGTGTTTCTTATTCTTCCTCCATTGCACCCCAGTCTCTCTACCCCTGAGTCTCTCTCTCTCTCTCTCTCTCTCTCTCTCTCTCTCTCTCTCCCCCACTCTCTGTCTCGCTTCGTGCCCAAAAACCTCCATTCCAAAAGACGTGATAATCAGCATCTACTGAAGCACGGCAGAAAAACATTTAAGTGAAGAGAAGGTGGGGTGGTGGTGGTGGTGGAGGAAACGGGAATTGGGGGGTTGGGGTGGTGAAGTGGTGTTGCGTTGGGAGGAGGGTGGTGGTGGTGGAGAGACTGTGGCGACAACACACACACACACACACACACACACACACACACACATAAGGCTTTGCTCTGCTCCGCCACACTGTCAAATCTGCCTTGTATTCACACACAAACACACACACACACAAAGATTCTCTGTAATAGATTCTCGTCTTGACACTCAATTCCGTGGCGAGACGATCCCGCTTTATCCCTCCCTGCATCAAATATTTAAACACTTGTATTAGTGGCTGTGTCATCCCCTCAAACACCCGCAGCTTAGGGCACCAATCTCCCCTCTCTGTCTCTCTCTCTCTCTCTCTCTCTCTCTTCTTATTTCTTTCCTGTCTCTCCTCCACCCTGCTCTCACTCTCTCTCCTCATCTTCCACCCCTAATATCCACAATGTTATCACCTGCTTGCCTCCCTCCACCACCCCATCATTTTATATTTTCAAGACTTCAACTTTCTTTTTTTTTCTCTTGTGGAGTGTGATAGAGGGAGGGACATAGAGGAGGGGGTATGTTTTCTTTCTTTCTTTTTTTTTGCTCCCCTGTTCCTTTCAGGCTTTTAGTCGTGGGGGCCGAGAGCCCTTTTCAATCTTAAGAGGCGAAGCTCTACAGATTGCAACAAGGAGAGGTAGTGGGAGATGGAATGGAGAAGGCGGGATAAAGGAAGGTGGGGAAAGGAGAAGGTGGAGGGGGGGGGGGGGGGGGAGAGGGGAGTGGGGATCGGTGGTGGCGGCGGAGGCTGTGCGCTTGAATGATGTCTTTCAAGAGGAGCAGTCTAGCTTGTCAAATCGCCGGCTGCGAAATGAATTGGCATATCTGTTGGGCTCGGCGCGGAGATGTCGCGCCGCGGCGTTTCATATTCCTCGATAAGGCCAAATAACGCAATTGTCAGAGAGACAGAGGGAGTGTGACAGAGAATGAGAGAGTAGAGCCAGTTAGAAGAGAGAGGGGAGGGTGGAGGAGGAGGGGGAGGAGGAGAGAGTGAAACCGGCAACAATGGAGTGTGTATGATAGACAGAGCGAGCTTTTACACCTGATATTCCGCCTGTCTGTCCGTCTGGGGCCGGTGTTATGGCAGGTTAATGCGAACCTTTTAAAAACCACTCGCCACATGAATCTGCCGGCTTAAATCTGATTGCTTGCCATTGAAGTTTTTCCACCTTCACGGCCAAAAGGGGGCTAACACCATGACCTGCTCATTTTTGTAAGATTATTACAGGGCATTGCTGCTTTAGATAGAGCACAATACAATATAGTGAGAATGTTGAGAGAGGGAGAAGCGGGCGATAAAGGTCACGAGCCAGATTTGAAGCCTCCTCAGCCGGTGTCAGGACTCGCATCGCACTGATATCGACCCTTAACTCTCTTTTTCACATAGATGTGTTGGTTTTGTGTGTCGCAGCGCAACCTACAGAGATGATTTGTCCTACGTCTTTTTTGCGACTGTGTATTTACTTCAAAGCGGGTTTTTGAAAAGCTCTCGCACATGGAGATCAGTTACTTGTCATGGGGAGCACAGGAAAAAGAGCTGTATAATTTCTTCTGTGGGACTAAAGTTGATGGTGGTTCTTGTTCTGCTCAGGCGAAGAACTGGTGCATGTGCTTTTAATGACGTATGTTATATGATTCGTCATATGCCAAAGAGAGATCGTCCTCGATATATGATCATGAGATCCCCCACCCCTCAGTCAAGATATCTTTGCTTTTGCTGCAGTGATGTTGAACATTATTTTTAAACCAGTTTCTTGCAAGTTCCCAAACTTTAAAGCAGTAAAACACTTCAGTTAATCACTAGAGCACTGGTTCCCAACAGTGTTTGGCTTGTAACCCCTGTACCACCAAGCAAAGCTTACACTTGACCCCTTTGTTAGAGGTCACGTAGAGTATGTCTATAAGCTGTGAGAGGTTCAACCAAAGAATGGTCTTTCCCTTTGTGATAATTTGATTTAAATAGTTTTTGTCTTGAAAAGATAAAACCCTTCCAGGATTTCACAAGAAAAAAACTTCCTTCCTTTCTTGTCATCCTTGGACCCCTCAGATTTATCTTGTGACGCTTTGGTGGGTCTCAGCCCTGAGGTTGGTAGCCACAGCACTACAGAACCCCTTTAATGAGAAGGTTTGCCATGCTGTATTGTGTGCTGTGTTGGACCCAGTAACCTCTGACAAATCACCTCCATCAAGTGCTTTTTTTGCAGAGCCAAAGATCAAGGTTGTTATTCAACACATTGTCTGCGTCTGGGAACAAAAGTTGTGGCATTTCCGTGTAAAGTTGAAACAAGAAACAAGCTTTCACTTCTCTTTTGGCCCAAATAGTTTGTTTCTTTTTAGACACTAGAACTTTTCCAGTGGCTTTCAGACACCTACAGTGTGTATCAGGCGGTAAATGTGTAATTTAATATAAAGAAGAACTATTTATAGTATGAAGTACCTGCAAGGAATTTGCTACCTTAACCCAAAAAAATGTTTTAAACAATCTCCACGATAGCAAAAGGAGAAGAGAAGAAGAGGTCAGTTTTTTCTTCACCACCACAGCCGTCTCCATGTTTAGATTCCCTGATGATTTCAGATGCAGACCGATGACTGAGATCCTTCATTTGGTAGAAATATATAGTTGAAAACAACCAAGGTGTAAAAAGCATATCTTAAAAATGTGACTTAAAACTAGATAAAAGTCCATTTTGAGTCTCTGGCAGGCAACCATAACACTTACACATGCACATCGGAGATATGATATCATTGACAGGCGACCAAATGACACGGCCCGTTACCTTATTAAAATCATTTATTTCTCTGGGTGTGAAAATAGCTGGAAACATTTGGGATAATGTAAGTTAACAACTAGTTGTTTTAGGCATTGTCATGTGGAAAAGTTACATATTTTAACTTTAACTGTGTGAGTAAAATCATAACCAATAAAGGCAACAGTCAAGCCGACAGAAGTCAGATCCAACGGAGTCATCCATTAAAATGATGCACCCTGCAGACCAGAGTTCTTATCTGCTGCAGCTTTTATTTTTCCACCAGACCTTCTACTTCTTGTGTGTTTGTGTTTGTGTGTGTGTGTGTGTGTGTGTGTGTGTGTGTGTGTGTGTGTGTGTGTGTGTGTGTGTGTGTGTGTGTGTGTGTGTGTGTGTGTGTGTGTGTGGTGCCGATTGTGTGATGTGTCAGCGGGTGGTGGAGGGTTGTGCTGTCCAGCAGCAGACTACAGTCTGGTTTGGGTCTGACAAACTGAGACTTGTTTGTTCAGTAGCCCCGAGTCCAACGGGGAGAGTGGGAGAGTGTCATTAAGGGAGACCACTGTCTCCAGAGCTTATGATGAGGAGACATACCGTAACATGCACAAACACACACACACACACACATTGGGAGTGCAGTGGTGGGCTTGAGACTAGTGGTGTAGTAGGTGACAAACTGTGAGCAGGTTGTTTGAAGCTGTAGTCCAGTTGCAAGAAGAAGAGGAAGACGACTGGACAGACTTGTCTTGTTGTGAATTACTACTGCAGCTTTTTCTTTTTCTGTGTGTGTGTGTGTGTGTGTGTGTGTGTGTGTGTAGGGGACAACAAAGTTGACGGCACATAGAAGCTCCCCAGCTTCATGGTTACTAAGAAATATGCAAAAGAAACAAGAAAATACTGTCAGACTCTGACAGTGTCTTCTACATGAGTACCTACAGCACACACACACACACACACACACAGATACACACAGTGCCATACACACATGCACACTTACTCACTCACACACACACTATGGTAAATTATTCTCTTGTGACTGTGTTGCTGAGTTAAGTTTACTGTTAATACACACTCATGCATAATTCACAAAAGACTTTTCAGACAGAGATGAATGAAAAAAGAAGCCCCCCCCCCCTCTCAAAATATGTATAAAATGTTTACATATGTATTAAAGAACATTAATGTAGTAAATCACGGGGGTTAATTTGAATTTTCTACTTCAAAGTGATTTATCTAAAGCATCAACCTCAACCACAGAGAAGACGCGGCGTGTTTGTTTTTGTGTACGACATCCCCAACGACAAACACGTCTGACATATTTGTGCGTCCTTCATCGCGGCATCATACGTGTCCTGACTTTCAGTTTTATATGATTCATAACAAATTCACATACATTCATTCATGTGCCATCAGGTTAATATGTAAGTGTATATGTAAGTTAATATTTAAGTGTTCCTCGAATTACAGTCATAAAGATTTTTGTGCCTGTAAAATGATGTTCACAAATAATTTCAAAGTTTGTAGTTGTAAATCAACCGTTCTAAACATGTAAAATCAATCTGCATGAGAACTTCAAGTTGAGACTGTGTCAATAAAATCTGTCAACAAATGAAATCAGGAAGGTCTCACAAGGAGAAAAGAGAAAAAATAAGTGTTTTAGTCGACGTGTGTAAAGATACAAAGCAGAAAACTGTCAGTCCAATCACATGCTGCAGAAAAGCAAACACTTCATGAACCACACGTTTCTTGACTTGTAGAAAATGCTTCTTTCTGTAGCTCACAGTCGCTTCGTCTTGACATGGACACAGTTTGACATAATGTGCAGTACTGTGCAAAATCTTAACCAGGAGGGCAGGTCATCAACTCTGGCTGTGGCAGCTTCTCCAACGCACTCGTACTCGTGCCTCCATCTGTGGGTCTGGTATCCCACTTCTGCTCTTCACTCATTCGACAGTCTGAAAGCACGCGCAGTTTTAGGGATTTTTCTTGATGGATCACTTTGGCTGCCCCCTTGAACTTTGATCTCCACTTTCTCTCTTGCTTTTCAGACTGTAAAATCATGCCGGATATGCGCCTCGTCAGAGACCCCGCGGAGAGTCCCACTCTGGAGCACCGACAGCTCTGCCCCACCCTCAGCAAAACCAGGCTTCCTCCTACCCATGGCCACCTTTCAAGTAAGACCTTAAGTAGGTTTCTCCCATCAGGCCTCACTCTCACAGTCAGGACGTCACATATGATCTGTGTATTGCAGGAAAGAGAACTACATTCATTATGGGTCCATAAACATGACATATTTCTCTGTGATGTCCCAGATGTGTAGGCTGCACACATGTTTCTCCAGTACAAACATACATGTAGATCAGATACATACACACCCTATATAATATGTGTAATGTGTACAATTACCATACAGCCATACTTTATTAACAGACTGGGTACGCAAGAGATTCGCGAACATTACAGAAGTGAAAGTAGAAAATCAGTTTAATGTTCAGGACGGTGAAAGAGAGTCATTTGAGAATAAATCTGAGTTCTGATCGAAGCAGCTTTCTTTTGCTTCCCCGTCCTTCCCAGCCGCAGCCTCCCCTTCCCCTCCATCTGTCACGACACGCCTCTCTCCTCCGTGGTCGGCCCATTAGCTGGGTGACCAGTGGACTATGACAGGGTGGCCTGGTCATGGCAACACACAGCTGTAACATGGATGGTGCCTTTCACATTAGTGTGGTGAACAAGGAACAGGAGCAGGAGCTTTTCCATTAGCACCTCCCACGAGCTGCCAAGATCCTGACGGAGAGAGCGAGAGAGAGGGAGAGAGAGAGAGCTATATAGACCATGTTTTCAAATGGCTGCTTCTTAACAGTGATCTGAACCTCAGTCGGGGCAGGACCATCACTCCATACTCATACACTGAGACGTGCAGCCCACTGTAACAAGACAAATAAAGGAGAGAGCATTGTGTATAATAGCTAAGGGACAAGCGCCCATTTGAGTTTGGTTCTCGACATAATATGAAACAAACTAATCTATCTGGCTTTTCTTTATTAAAGGTTGTTTGTGGGGATTTTTTCTCGTTGGGATCAACAACTCTTTCTTTGACTCACAACATGCTCGATAGTGAATCTGAGGTTTTTCTCACAGCAGTGACTCATAGCAGTAAATTTTTACCTGTTGTGCTGTTTAAGTTTGTCCTGTAAAATTGTGTTCTCACATCGCTCAACTCATGAACTGGTGCTTCCAGTTGCTTCTTCTGAACCGGCAGCGTGCTGATCGGAACCAGAACCGTCACTTTAAGCTGAAGACGCTTGCTTCACAGCGGGTGTGAAAATGTAGATTATGAGCTCAGTAGTCAATTACTTATTATGATTTTTTTTTAAAATTAGTTTCACTTAACAAAACCCTCAAAATGCAACATAATTCATAATTTCCACCCACGATGCCTCATTGACTCCAAAATATATTCTGATTGTATATTTCAATGCTTCGCAGCATGCCTGTTATTTTTCCTGTGACGCCTGTAATTTCCTACAAATCAGCTTCTTTTCTCATCTTTTTGACTTTTATCTTAAGTCTTGAGGTGTAATTACAACAGAGCTATTGGAAAGGGTTGCCTAGCGTTTCATCAATGGCCTGCTTTTTAAAATTTCTTTGTTTCTTCTTCATCTCAGAAGGTAGCACTGACGTCTCGTTTGATAGTGATCAAATGACGAGGGTCTCATTTGCTGTGATCACAGGGCCACGCGTTCCCAAGCAAAGTCTATCGAGTTCTTTATTTATTTAATCTTTTTTTTTAGTTTTGTGTCTCAGTGTCATCTTCTTCTCCTGTCTGCTCCCTTGTAATTTGATGTGGAGATGCTCGTTATGGCAGATCAAAGACCGCCGTCTGTGGTGTGTCAGCCTCCCTCAGACAAAGTGGGAGGTGAGACGAGATGATGCACAACACGCATCTCACACAGAAAGAAAGAGAAAGAGAGAGAAAAGAGAGAGAGGGGGTCAATGAGGGATGGATGTACTAACAGACGGGGACAGAGGAGTGTGAAGAGAAAAAACAAAAGAGTAAAAATAAAAGAAATGCAGTAAGGATATTACTCACAACAGCGTTTGTTTTATCAGCCATCAAAGTGCAAATAAACATGAGCATGGAAGTTGATTGTTGACCTTGGGAACAGGAAGTGTGACAAAATAATTTCAACTTAAAGGTCCCATGTTGTGCCTTTTCAAATCTTCCTCTGTGACAGTAAAGTCAGTGTCATCATAGTGTGTCATCATGATGTAAACATACTCACATGCTGCTTTCATATCTTTCTGTTTTTCAACATGACTTTTATCTTTTCATAATCAAATAAAAACTTTAACATGATGTCACTCACTACGGTGCAATATAGCCTCAGTGTTGAACCGCTGTTGACCATGCTGCATAAACCCCTCCTCCATGATCACACTCCACCTCCGTCAGATCAGTGCTGCAGTCATTCTCCACCTGCAAGTGTCACTGAGACTGAGGCCAGTCTGAACAACAGCTGATTTATAAATTACGTGGACACATCTGAGCCATTTGAGGCGTCGGTTCTATTTGTGAAAAGTACAAAGCAGTTCTTCCATGTCTATGGCAGCTCCTCCTCCTGGCTGATGGCACTGTGAACAAGCACCTAACACAATCCTTTTTCATAGCAGACATTGTACCATGTCAGAGCAGGAGAAGCACGTGAAAGTAATGAAATATAATGAAATATACATCCACATCCTGTGGACCCTGCGTTTGAAGACCGATCCTTCATGATCCGACCTTTCCCGCGTCCTACAAAGGACGAACATAGACATTGATAAAAATGTCTGCTGCGAAAAAGACCCATTGCCTGCACTTTAACACGTGGACGTATCTAAACAAAAACTCATGATCTATTTTTGCATTTAAAGCCATTCAATACTTCTATATTAACATTGGATCAAATAAAGTGAAAGGGGCTAAAGATCCATATATATAATATATATAACATGGTGGAGACCAAAACAAAGCTAAAAGGAGAGTGAAACACGACTCCAATACGATGCTAATGTTGCTCAGTGCGTTACAGCAGATGTGTGTTTGCTAACACATTCATCATCTTTAAAAAGTAACAAACATGAATGCAGCTTGAAAATTAGCATCTCCATTAAAGAAGAAAGAAAATATTAGTTAAGATCAGAAAACAAAGTAGTATGTTACAGACTGAAATTGATTTATTTTGTTATCCTCTGTTTAACTTTTGCGATAGTTAACAGAGTCCAAAAGACACAAGATTTAGCCATTTGATGTGTTTTCAGCGAGGCTGCATGTAAAAGTTAGCCGTAAGCTATCCACCTTAAATACTCAGTATTCATTTCAAGTGTGTATAATGGTGACTATCCAATAAGTGCTTCTCTGATAAGTGCATAGTTGTACAAGATGTACCATGACAAGACAATAGCAGCCTTATGATGAAGGGCACACATTACATGGAACAAGACACGGAAATGGACAGGACAGGACACTGTAGGCACGTAATGGTACAAGACCCTCATTACACAGGATAAGACACTGCAGAGGACAGGACATTAAGTGATCGAACCCTCTCAAGAGAGATAAAAGAGATGAGAATGACAGAGCGAGGGACAGCGGATGAGAGAGTTTGGGAGAGGACGAAAGAATGAACGAAGGAAGGATGAAATAGGGGGACAACTCCTCTCACAGAGACCCTATCCCTCAAAGTAATGATGATGTCTTAGTTGGTTAAAAAGCAGTGTTAAATATTGGCCATGTTGAATATCGGGGAGCGCTGGCTCAGAGAGATGGATGGCTTCTTAAGTAACAGCATCCTGATAGATATGTTGGCACAGGAGCCAAGCATGACGTTTACTGTAAGGAGAGGAGGGTGAGAAATATTACAGGGGCAGGAAAAAAAAAGGAAAGAGGCACAGAGAGAAGGAGGCTATCAGTGTTTCAGAAAGGAAGCAACACTCTTATTCTGCAGAAAAAGCAACATTTTTTTATCAGTAAATCTTATAAAACATGAAAAAGTAAAGCGAATGGGCGACATCAGTCTTGGCAGTTTACAGGAACATAAAGGGCATGATGGTTTAACCCAAACCAAAAAGTCTATGTTTGATCCTGCAATGTCCGCCATGATAACAGAGCGCTAAGAGCAGCTGTTGGACTCTACAGGCATGCTGCTGGCTCTGTGAGGTTGTATAGGTACACCAATACTTTTAGCTAAATCATCAACATTTTTAACGTCCTCACAAAAGCTTCATGTTTAAATCATAGCAGTGTCATCATGCTAACATGCTCACAATGCCAGTGGTAACACACCATTGTTGTTCAGCAGATATGTGATGTTCACCACAGTGTAAACATTATAATTAGATGCTCCTGCACCATGCATTATTTATGTTTAATGTTTCAAAAAAAAGATTTCATTTTGGGGCATCAGTGCCCTTTAGAATAAACAGAAGTGTAGAGTCCTCCCATGTTAACCACCTTAGTTTAGCATATTAGCATGCTAACATTTGATGATTAGCACTATACCCAAAGTAATGATAAATTTGATGGAACTGTCATCAGCTTTGCAAGGATTTGGTTATAAATCAATGTGTTCAGCAATTTTAAAGTTTGACCTGATGATGACGATTAAAGGAATAGTCACCAAAGTCTGTAGGATTCATCCTCTGGGGACCATGAATGAAAGTATCATCGCAGTTCATCCAATAGTTGTTCAGATACTTCACTCTGCACTAAAGTGGTGGACCGACCGAAGGGCCCACATTTCTGTTTTCCCTTTGTTTGCTCCAGACTGCAGTACGCAGACACTGGCAAGTCAAACATGTTCTGGTGGCATTTTGCAGCAGAAATGCAGCTTGTTGTGTAACATTGCAACATTAGTCTACTCTACCTGCCGTCCATTGTGTTGTCTCAGTTTTTCAACACAGTCATAACTGGTATAATTTCCATGACACTATTAGGATATTGAGAAAAAGTTGGGTATCATGAACTGATATATTCTGACCTGTTTACAGATGGAAAAAAAAGTCCAATTGAAATTCTGTATGATGTGATCTTTAATGTTTATGACAAGAAGTTTGTATTGAGTTGAATTTGGATATATACAAAATGGGAAAATGTTACCACCAATGGAAGGTTTTCTTAAAGAAAAGAATGCATCACCCTACATGACTTGAAATTGCTCATTAAGACACACTTTTTGTAGAATACACTTTTGTAAATATCTGAAAGAAGAGGTTTATTTATCATCAAGATGATATGTTTCTGGGAAGAAGGAAAAAAAAAAAAACAGACAAACCTGAAGCTTGCCTTGGAAAATATGTCCATTTATCATCACCTTTAGACTGCTCTTACCCTCGGAGGGTTATTTTGTCTGATGGGACTGAACCAGCCCTCCTCCCCAACCACTCCAATAAGTGTTTTTCAATTACTGCTGTCAGCCCGTAATCATCTCGTGATGAATAGTCTGATATCCAGCCTTTATATTCATCTGCCTTCTTTGTTAGATTGTTTCTAGACAAGGCTGCACTCGTGTGTGTGTGTGTGTGTGTGTGTGTGTGTGTGTGTGTGTGTGTGTGTGTGTGTGTGTGTGTGTGTGTGTGTGTGTGTGTGTGTGTGTGTGAGTAGAGGGAGAGGTAATGTATTTTTTTTTATTTACAAAGTATAGAAGGTGAGATTAAATGAATGGCAAAGTTAATGAATTTTGCCTTGTTTAATTTTTCATAACACAAACAAATATAAATGCTGCTTTTGTGAACAATTAAACCATCCACTGTCATTCCTGAGAAGAAGCGCAAGATTTTATTTTGATCAAATATTTATGATTATTACTCATCACGGATAATTATTGCAATTTATTTCTCTTTTCCAGCTCTTTTGGTGCTAATGACAAAAGCAAAAGCACAAGCAAAAGTGGCCTAATATTATCATTAGAAGCATTATGTAAATACAGTATTATGCAGAAAGCATGTAATTGCACCAAACGAATGGCCATACCAAGCAGATGGGGAAAACATTGATTTCATTACTTTGGGGTCATTATAGAAAGAGGAGAATGCTCAAATATTAACATTGGAGACATTTTGTAAATACAGCATTGTACAGAAAATGGAAATTATTCCCATATAAGTGTTTATCTACATGGAGGGAACAAAGACAATAAAATAGTAAACGGTATGAACAATATGACGATTGATATCACTACCGTGCAGCAGAGTTTAGGCGAGAAGGTTAAGAGAAGCTGTTCTATTTTGTTTTTGAAAGTTTAAGGTTCAGAAATCCCAGGGTCTTTTTTGCTAATTTGATTCTAATTTTGTTCAGGAGTTATTAAAGTCATTAAAGCAGAATATCAACTGACATCACAAGCCTTTCCAGGGGTCCTGCTTCCATCTGAAGGCCCTGTGTCAAATCTCTTCAAAGACTTTTTTTGTTTACATGTTGCAAACGTGTAAATCAATATGTTTTAAATCAAATTACCTCACAGATAATCGAGGGGCAAGTGGTAGTCCAGCACAGAAAAACTAGCCAATGTCTGAAGGCGAAAGTGTCCGTACCTTTGAATTGCCACTCACTCGAAGGCTGGGCGAAAAGCCTGTCATCAATCCATCAGTCTATTGCCTCAATGTCACTCTGTTTCCAAGGATTCTGTGTCTTTTGTTTCTTTGCTGTCTTGATGAAATGAATTGTAGATACGGAGGCAACAGCAAACATTTTCTTGCAGTTTCGTCTTTTTTTTCAATTTATGGTCTTTCACTCAATTTAATGCACAAAAGGAAACAGAAGTAGTTGTGTGAAGAATGAAGAGAGGGGACTTGAGAGAGAGAGAGAGAGAGAGAGAGGTTTGAAACTTGTCTGGTGTCACACCTCTGCTAACTTGCTAATTATGCAGAGCATGCTTGTTGCATTGATGGTTGCATTGATTGACTATGTTAATTCGTATCCTGGGACATTTCTAAGCGGTTATAGAGACATTCTAGAGCTTTCTTAGTGGTTGTTCGTCGTATACCTGTGTATCACGTAGGCTACATCACTGAACATATGACAGATATACCAGCTGTGCTAACGATGCTAACGGGTGCGTATGCTTGCCGCCCCACCTCTTCACCGATTTTTGGAATAAATGGGAGTCAAGCGGAGTCAGGCACTGCCAAGATGGCAACAGAGCAGCACACTCTTGAGCTGACGTCAGGAACACAGTGCTGACCCAACAAGCACTTTGTTTAAATCATTATTCTAATACATTTAGGTATTACTGTGAAAGGTCAAGTTGAAATTTTTTCCCCAACAATTTGAGGAAGCTGCACCCTGGTGGCCAGGAGGGTAACAGACCGAGGATAAACTGCTCGGACCTTTGTTGCACGTCATTCCCGCCTCTCTCTATTTCCACTCTCCACTTAACTACAGTCAAGAAATAAATCAAAACACAAAAGTGCAGGAACCAGAAGGAGAAATGTTTTGTCTCTGGTGTGAGCCAGCAAGTACAGAAGATTCACTGCTGCCCCCCCAGGAGCTGTATTCCTTGATATTGTAAGCTTATGGAAACAGTGCAGGTATTCAAACACTTAGGGTAATATATGCAGTATTTTTTTTATTCATGCCTACTGATGCACTACAGCAAAACAAAATATTGTGCTTTTACATGAAGTTTAAAGTAAAGAGCTTTTAAAAATGGAGAACAAGCTGTGCAGGATTATCAAACACACCCAGGAGCCATACTGCTGAAACACAGCCGGCTGTGAGGAAGAGCCATCATGCAAATACTGCTCCGTCTTTTCTTTCACCGTGTAAGTACGGTTGAAATGTTATAAAGTCATTTCCTAGAAACAATAAAATAAAATCCATGTTCAGGCAGAGGAAGTTCTCCCTCCTGCTCTCCTCCCTCTCCCCCCTCCCTCCTCCCCCACTCTCCGCTCTCCATCTATCACATCCAGCAGGTACCACAGGCCACTGACCAAGCCTGTCCTCCCGTCATTAGCCCTGCGTTCTCTCCACGCGATCCGTGTGGCTACCCCTGTCTCCTCTCTCCAGCCCGACACCCCATAATAATATCTCTTTCAACCTTCACACCGTGATAAATAGGAGCGCGCAGAACAAAAGGGGATGGTGGCAGAGGAGGGAGGGAGAACAGAGGGGTGAAGTGTAGAAGAGAATTAGGGGTAAAGAAAGAAAAAAAGAGGGGATCTCTGACTCTCACTGTGTGTGTAAATGACGGTGTTTGTATTTCTGTTGCGACCTGCTCTTTTAAAACGTGGCATTTTCAGATTATTATGAAAAGTTTTATAGTATTAGATATGATACATTTCCATATCATATATTTCCCATTTCCATTTTCCATCACGAGCAACCAAAATATCATAAATAACTAAATTATCATCAGTGAAATCAAAAAATCTATACTACTTATAACTACAAAAATAAGTTTTCCCATAAGCCATAATTTAACCATGAGTGTGACCTGAAGTTATGGTGGTTATTCACTTCTGTTATGTACAGGTAACTTCCTGTTCCACACAGAACCAGTACCACAACAAGACTAAGAGGAAAGTGTGGAACTTATTTATTATTTATGTCTGGACAGTTCACATTGTTTATGGGTCATAATAGTAAATGTGATGATGCAAATTTTCAACCATTTTTCCTTTGGGACAGAGTTATCCATTAAAACCAACATAATTTCACAGGCAAGACAAATACTCTGTATAACGACACACAAACAAAGGCTGGTGAAACTGGGTGTGCAGGCGTATTTAGTTGTTTTTGGGCAGATTTTTAAAACTGAATGCAAAGAAATGGTTAATTGTGCTGTGGTGCATCTGCATGGAAGTCTGATAAAAAGTTAATGTTTAGGCAGAGGTTTGGTGAAATGATTAAATAGGGCATTATTTGCATCTGTAAACCAAATTAAAATGATTAAATATAATGGTAAAACTATATTTAGGTAAAGTAACTAAGTGCATTTACTCAAATACTGGGCTTACAGTGTTGAATGCTATTTTTTACCACTTCTCCTCCACTAAACTTTAAAGCAGCTATTGTAGTTTTTACTTCACTGCATTTATTACACATTTTTACACACAATTTTTTATTGAATTGTTAAAATGATCTCCAACTTGGCCACTGATTTAAAGCTGTTTGCCTGTACGCATTTATACAGGTAATGTACTTATACTTTAAGTGCGTTTTGCTGATAAGATTTAATCTGTACTTTAATCAAGTATTTTTATATTGAGATACTAGTAATTTTACCTTCGTGGAAGAACTTCTTCCACCATTATGAAGGGTGTAAATGTCCGTATTTATTTCAGTAAGTAACTTGGTAATGACTAAACTAATAAAGACAGGTTTATGTGAATATACATGTAGATGAAGAATCACTTTGGTTAATATTTACCATAATTTTTTTCTTTATCTTTACCACTATGGTTCATCTTTATGCTAATACAGCTTCCTCTGTGAGCTCACATAATAAAGCAGCATCTTCAGCTGTGAGGAACCACAATAACAACAACTCCCAGAGCTTTATAGATACAATTTTCCTGAGACAAAATACTAATAAACACGAAGACCTGAGGACTTTGTATAACTTATAAGAAGCGTATAAAAAGTCTAATAATAAACTGCTGTTTCATGTTTCAGGGCGTGAACTCAACTGCAGGTGTCTCAGGTTGCTCGTCTGCTCCACTGTCTCCCAACATCTGTGTCGATTCCATTCATTGAAAAGTGCAAATAATAATAATAAAAAAGTAAATCAACATCCCTCAGACAAAAAAAAAAGGGGGGGGGTGAAATCATTATGCAGAATCCCCTGAGACGTGTTTTGAGTTTGATGTTTAAGTCATAATTAAAAAGTCTCTCTCCTCTCCTCTGTCTCAATCGCCGCTCTCATAATATTTGTGTGATTTATTAGCACAGCCACAAATTACAGCCTTTTCTCCCTCTCTGTATGAGATATGTATAATATTACATTTCACCGCTTAAGCACATTGTGTGTGTGTGTGTGTGTGTGTGTGTGTGTGTGTGTGTGTGTGTATATATATGCGGAAATGGCCTGTGTATTAGCTTTGATCAGTGTCGTGCTGCTTTCACGTCCGGTGAAGGACTGTGGATGTGAACTAGTCGTCACATCTTCATCGCCTGCTGAGATGAATCCCATCGGTGGGGAGCTGGGTTACTGTTACTACAGTAAGTAGGTGTGTGTGTGTTTGTGTAATTGTGTGTGTGTGAATTGCAGGGTTACTTTTAATATCCGTTTGAAGTTACGAGTGTGAGTCACATGTGAGTAAAACAATATGTCGTGTGAGAGGAGGAAAGGTTGTTAATTAAGTTTTCCTCTTTTGTGTGCAACACTAAACAGTGTAGAACTTGCTCTGCACTTCCTCTCCCTCTCTCCATTCATCCCTCCATCCTTTCCTCTGTCCTTCCTTCCTTGCTTCTATCCATCCATCCATCCTTGCCGCCCTCCGTCTCTCCCCAACTTGATTTAAGAGTTGCCTTCATGGCTTTGACACATCTGTATTTCTATCAGAGCAGATTAGAACTGTGTGTGTGTGTGTGTGTGTGTGTGTGTGTGTGTGAGTGTGAGTGAGTGAGTGAGAGTGTGTGTGGGAGAGAGAGAGAGGCAGAGAGAGAGATATTCATGATGATTCAAATATAATCATCATGGTTATAATCATCACGGATAAATATAATGTATTGCTGCCTTCTATCTCTAACTGTTCAGTCTCAGAGATTAATATGTGTATGTGTGAGTGCGTCCCCACTGTTTTGTGTGTGCGCGTGTGTGCGCGTGTGTGCGCGTGTGTGTGCGTGTGTGTGCGTGTGTGTGTGGCTACACTTTCCAGCCCAGACAGTAATATCTGCCACGCATACATTATCCATCCTCCCTATTATCCAGAAATCACGGGCAGAAGAATTAGAGCTCGCTTCCTCTCCGTCTTGTTGGTGTCTCTGAGCAGACTGGACTGCCCCCCCCCCCCCCCCCCCCCCCCCCCCACACACACACACACACACACACACACACACACACACACACACACACACACACACACACACACACACACAGTCAGAGGTTAAGATAGCAATCAGGACGGGACAGCAGATGGAGGCAGACGTTTTAATATTATTTTAATATTCACAGCGGCTGGTAATTGTTAAAGGACAGTCCAGTCCTCGCCGCTCTCCCTCAAAGTCCTGGTAATTGCGCCAAAGGCCACGAAGCACGCAGGCGAGAGAGAAAGCGTGGTGACCACGCTGGGGAAGGAGGGGAAACAAAGATGGTGACGTGGTTCGTGGAACGTCAGACAGAAGTTTTTCATTCCATTAATTGCTTTTATTTATTCTCTTAATTTTTCTGCTGTGTCCCATTTCAGGGGTCTGTGCATCACCAGCTGTGTCTGACCTTACTGTTGCATCACAAAACGCTGCTACTGTTGCCTAGCAACCTTGACAGCACATAACTTTTCTTTTGTTTTTCTTTTTTTTTTTTTACAAAAACTTGAAATTTTCAGACCCTTGGTTTAAACAGTTAGCTGTAGATCTGAGCTGAAACCCAATACTTACGTTTGAAACTCCCTGTCGACGTTGTTTGCTGCCATATTTTTTTTTTAATACCGGCGCTCAGTGAATCTTGGGATAGGTTGGTCCAGAAAGGATCCACACATGGGAACCTTTAGAAGGAGTTTTTGAAATAGTCGTGCCTCTGTGACGCAGTCGGCCTTGAAATGCAGCCTCCGAAAGATGTGGCCCCTGAATTGGGACACAGCTTGTCTATTGGTCCAGAGAGAAAGGTCCCACTCCGCAGACTTACTGGAGTTGTATTTAAACTGCAGTGCACTATTTTGACATCTGATAAGTCTTTAAACTGTTAAATGTGTTAATGAGGCAACATGTCCACACTGAAACTGCCCCTTTTATTTTAACAGTGAGGTCATTTGCCCAGGTTTTAGATGTCTGCCACGCCCGGGATATCATGAACGTGAATGACATATGAATGAAACGTGAACTGACTGTTTCTTCAGGGGAAAGTAGTTCTGAGAAAAACAATTCAAATTAAATCAACTCAACTTTATTTATAAAGCGTCTTTCATACAAAAATGTTGCCCAAAGTGTTTCACAGAGCAGGATTAAAACAACACACACACACACAAACACACACACACACACACACACACACACACACACACACACACACACACACACACACACAAAAGATGTGCATATTAAAAATCTACTACAATAAAACTGTAAAAAGACTAAAAGTCAATAGAATAAAATAAAAAAAACGATGAAACCAATTGATAAGAAGTTAAAAACTGAAGCAAAAGCTGCAACATTAATCTGAATTAACAACAGTCCAAGTTAAAAAAGCAGATTAAAAACATCGGTCTCTCTTTTGGAAAATGTCTGTTCTAATATCCAGAGGCATGAAAACAAGATTTATTTTTAAAGTAATTTTTTAAATGGTGTGAACTCTACACACAAAATTTTCTTCACCCATCTGCTTAGCTGTAAACCAGTACAAGTAAGTGAGAGAAATGATATGGGTGAACTGGTCCTTTGAACTGTGAATGGTTGAAGCACTTTGTCTTTTTGTTGAAAGTTTTTCATTATAATGAGAGTGACCAGACCACAGAGCTGAGATACGCTTTTTTATATTAACCATGCAGACATGTGAAAACTGATGTCAGACCTGATCTCCATGTGCTTTGAAAGCACAGAAACCAACGTTGATACAAAATCATTTCCCAGCCGCGACGCCCTGTATCAGACCTGCAGCATCTGCAGTGGCTGAATGAAACGGGGGCCGGGCTGGAAAATAAAGGGAGTTGACACCAAAATAGCCCGGCTGCTCTGCATGCTCCTTGCTGTTATGCATCAATCTATCAGCCAGCCTTATTACTATTCAGATTACACACACCACACACACACTATTCAGATTAGAGGCTAAGGTGTACGGGACGTTGAGGGCGCAGCCGAGACATGAGTGACCTTTTCAATCGTCGCTGGATACTTCGAGTTGGCAGTGAATCCATCTCAGCGAACTGGTGTGAAAGGCGATTTCTTGAAGCCTGTCAAATGCTTTTCAGATCTACTACCGGGCTATTGTAATGTATGCACATTACATTTGTTCACCTGTGTACCGCTGCACTCTTGTATTTATTTCATTCGGCTCCTTTTCTACCGGCCGCTGCTGACCGCAAAGTACTTTTTCACTGGTGTTCAATCGAAATCAAAGCTCAGGTAAACATTGGTTTATATTAATGAAAATCTATGTGGCTGAACTCTAGACTGGAGCAATTTGCATGGCATGATTGTAAACCACGATACTGTATGGGATTTGTCATCAGGAGAGAGAGAGAGAGATTTCAGTTGAAACAGGAACTGCACTCACTTTGACTCATTCTCCTAGTTCCCACAGATACTGCACATGATGTCACTACGGGTGCAGCAGCAGTTTAAAGGCCTCAAATCTCACACTTTCCCTGTTTTTATCGAAAGTGTTGATCCATAAGAAGATTTATTTGTGGTTCTAAGAACCAAAAAACCATCTCAATGTAGTTTTCCATCTCCTCTCTCAGGCTTCTCTCTGGAGCTAAACAACAGGTCAGTTGCCATGCAAACATAAGTTACAAAAATATGTATTCAAACCATGTGAGCATGAGCGTATTGGCCTGAATTTGCCTTCTTATGAGTGCAACTTGGAGGAAACATTACTTACACACACAGTTTTCAGTCTTCTCTCTGCAACCTCATGAAGAGACCGCGAGAGGCAATTTGTCTTTGTGACAGCTGATGCAAAATTCTGCAACTGTGCAACTCAAATAGTCACCAAAAATCTCTCAGGTTGTTAATTCAAGAGCTGCTTTGTGTTTTTGGTTCAGCGGCCAGAGAAGCCGTTTCTGCTTTCACATCAGGAAGTTCAGGGCAAAAGGAGTGAAAGGTTGTGATTCGCCCAGCAGCAATGTCCGACAAATGACAACTGCTACTGTCGTTAACGGTGAAACTGACCTGCTGAGTCAGTTGCTATGTTAACATGAATATTATATACAAGTAGGAGAACGGTATTTACAGCAGCCGCCTCGTGATATGACTATGGCATATGTGTTTGGTCTGCGTGGTGGATTCTCTCACTTCTTACCAAGATCACACACAACCAAATACCATATATACACACACACACACAATACAACTGTGACTTCCCTCATGGTGGCCG
Source organism: Seriola aureovittata (assembly GCF_021018895.1). Taxonomy (NCBI): domain Eukaryota; kingdom Metazoa; phylum Chordata; class Actinopteri; order Carangiformes; family Carangidae; genus Seriola; species Seriola aureovittata. Next base: position 23,240,884 of record NC_079375.1, on the reverse strand, counting down.
GTGCTCTGTCGTGCATTTCGAGCCACAGTTCTGGTTAATTATCCACACCATTAATTTATTGCTTTTGTATATTTGTTGCTCATTAGCCCCTGAGTGAGAGAGAGAAGTCGCACACAGTTTAATTGCAGTGTAAGGGGCTCCAGCAGGGACCGGGTGTACGAAGAACACACACACACACACACACACACACACACACACACAAGCAACCACACCACTCATGTACACACAACGGGCTACATGTAACATGGCATACTGCATGTATCTCACCCTCAACGTTACTACAGGCGTTTATAAAAATACATTAAAGGAGGACAGTCAAAAAAAAAAAAGAAAGTTTGTCTCTTTAAGTGTCTTCACTGAAAATATTTTCAATCCGAGATGGATCACAGTCCTCTGCTATAAAACAACTGTGTGACATCATTCCTGCTCAGTTAAAGAATGTAGGTTTAGCCCATGTAATACAGTTTAGGTTGGGTTTAAGTAGCTAAACTTTTTGGTACAGTCAGTTAAAATCCAATTTAGGACTCCAATTCGGTAAAAGTGGTCAACTATAAAAGTGGAGGCAAAAAAATCCCATGTGACATAGGTAGACAGTGACGTAGCTGACACCACAGACGGACCCACTGAAGCACTGTGTAAACAATTAAACGGACGGGTGAAAAAAAACATTGTGGGCTAATGTGTTGTTGTCTTGTGCCCTTTTCCTTCTCCAGAGTCCATGGGAGCGGAGGCTGGCGAGGACGTTCCTGGCGAAGCGGCTGTAGCCGTAGTAGAGCGCCCCGGCCGTCCCCCGCGCCACGCGGCGCGTCCAGCATCTCAGGTAAGCTTTTTCAGGCCCTACTTTGTGCCTAACGCTGCTGTTATATATGAAGATCCAGGTATATCTTCCTGAGTCATATTTCACTTTTAACTCATGTAATTTCTACACTCACACTGAAATAATACGACCACTCTGTGATCCTGCAGTTTCAGCTTGTGGTGTTTTATCTCTTTTTCTTATTTTCTATTTCCATGTGTCTCCATGAGCGACACATGACGCTCTCCTGTAAGAGATCAGACACACACTATTGAAATACTACCCACCCCTTAAAATAATAACCTCCATAAAAAAGCCTATGACGGACGCACTGAGAGAAAAGTCAGCAGTCACCTACACAAAGACGAGGACGGGAGCTCGAGTGGCAGATAACTTAATAGAGGGATCGGACAAGGGCTAAAAAGGAAGAGTGAAATCATTAGGATGCAAATGAGAGGGAACGATTAGCATGTGGTGTGAGAGATTGAAAGAGATACTGTATGAAAGGCGGAGGAATAGATTGAGTCGTCTCTGCTTTCACTGGGGTTTCTTCACACTGAAAGCAACAACTGTCACGTGTTCTCTGTCAAAGATCCAGCCGACGGGTGCAATTAACTTCACAGTGATGACTGTTTTACCAGCTGCAGGAATTTGTTTTACATCGCCGAGACTCATCCCACTGTCCAAACGGTGTCATGCAGCGTTTTATCGCTGACGTGACGAAGACTGGCGCGTGTCAGGCCTCTGCTGTCTGTTTTCTTTGAACCGCAACAATCTATATTTAAGTTTAGTGGGTTTTTAAACAAAACGTAATTCAGAAGGTTCACCATTTAATTTAGGATTTTTCCTTAATCGTCATAATTTAATTTAATAAAAACTTCAGGAGTTGACTGTGATTGTTTCTTTTTTTCTCCTGTGATGAACACAGCGTATGGTTTATCACATTTTTCGAAATAAAAGAAAATGAATTCCGCTGACTAAAAGCTCAGCTTCAAAGTAAGAGTACAGTATTTATCTAGTGTGGTGGAGTAAAAGTCATAAGTTTCAAAAGTGAAATAATACTCAAGTATAAAGTACAGATAAAATACTCACTGTCCACACCTGCACATTACCTTTTGATTTGAATGGAAAGGAAAGATTGATCGTTTGACTGACTGATAATTCTAATGTATCAGGAGGTGATCTGATCAATGACATCAGACTATAACTAGAAAACTGAGACGTGTGTGTATGTGTGTGTGTTATTAGTGACGGTACATATTTGTGAACAGCAGATATAGGTACATACTGTAAAATCTGGACCCTGCTGTGTTTTTAATGTGTCACATAAATTGTGCCACTGACCCGTTTTCCACTTTCTCCTCGTATCTGCCTCTCACCTGCTCCTCCCTCACCGCCCCTCCTGTTTCTCTCCACCAATCCCAGCGAGGTGAGAGGGTTCGCGCCACTCTGTTAGCCGCCGTCTTAGCCGTTGAGTCTCTTCATAAAACAGAAATATGTAGTGGCTCGGGCCAAAGCCACGACCAAATAAAATCCAGCCAAGTGTCTTCCAGGGAACCCATCCATTCACATCATAAAAATGGCTCTTTATTTGTGTTTTCAGCCCGTCAGTCTGTTCTTGGCCATTTTGCTCATCTTAGGCACTGGGATATGGCCACTGTCCATAAATCCCCCTCTCATCTCTCTTTCTTTTTCCTCCTTAACTCTCTCTCGGCGTCTCTGTGAGTGTTTCATGGTGTATCATGTGAGATTTATTTCCAAATATACTGTTGCGAAATGTACTGTGTGTCTTCTTGTTTTGAGGAGGGATTTACTCCCCGTTAAGAAGAGTTATGTACACTGAGGCGTTTTACACCCTGACTCTTGGTAACAGGGCGCTCTGACATATTTCACCTGGGCCTTCGCCTAATCCACATATCAATCCACAGCCTGCTGCAGAAACACTTGTACACACATTTACAGGAGGACAACGAGATCACGCGGTTTAGGCCTGTGAGAAATTTCTCAAAACTCACTCAAACACTTTTCACAAAGGATTTGCGCTTTGGTAAAAACAGATTCTTCCCACGCTCAGAAGGAGACGTTCGCACATTTGAGTCTTTGTGCAAAATTATTAGTTAATGCATTTTCTTTAATTCTACGGTTGTGTAATATTAGCACAATAATATTTTTAGCATTTATAATATTTTTAAAAATAATTTTCATTATTTTACGAAGCATTATGGTCTTTTAAAAATAAATAAACACTACACTAACACTTAAACATTTGTTTTAAATTTGTATTCATTCCTTGAAGTGTCTCCGAGGTTCTCTCTTGGTTGTCCAGCATCTTAAATCAGACGTGGGGCAGTTGGAGGTAGTGCTGCAGGAAGGTACTGGCTGCGAGGGGCTAGTTTCTGCTGGCGGGGGGGGCAGCAGCATCAGCAGGAGTTCATCTGTAAATGATAAAAATCAAACCCCTGCAGTGACATGTTATTCGGGGGGGGGGGGGGCTTAAATGATGTAATCCTTGCTCTCTACTGCAGAAACAAATGTTTAGATTTCGAATACAAAATCAGCTTTTTCAACACGTGTTGAAGAAGAGAAGAATTTTACACACTGCTGTTTACATGTTAAATGTGTCACATGTTATAGCAGCAGCTTTGAGATAAAATGCAGCATCAAACTTTTAATTCTGAGAAACCAGTTGACCTTCTGATTCTGAGATAAGTGATGAAAGCGCTGACACGTGACTTGAGATCAAACCGTTTCTTTTTAATTCATCAGTTGTGGACACTGCTCTGGATACAGCGTCCACTGAACAAGTAAAAGCATCCCATGCATTACATTTATGTATTTACTATCCACCACTGGCGCTACTAAATATGGCGGCTCATTTGCTGTTCACTTCCTGCTTCAGTCTCCGCGTCAGAGCTACTGATGTTTGTCTGATGTCTGGAGTCTGATGTCTTTAGATCTTCGTCTGGGAAATCTTGACTTGAACTTTTCTTTTTTTAATTTCTGGATGCTGTGTATAAACATAGTTAAGTAACTTATTTGTCAAGTCCCAAAAAATCAGTATTTGCTGTTGCATCACAGTTTTCACCAAACCAACCTAGACGTATGTGTAACCTTAAAGCTGTAAGCTACTACCTGCTGATCGAGCTGCTGCACTTATTACATAAAACAAGAAGAAACTGTTCTACTCTTGTACGTACACTCACTCACTCACTCACTCACTCACTCACTCACTCACTCACTCACTCACTCACTCACACACACACACACACACACACACACACACTGCGGTACTGTCCGTGACCTTTAGTATCTGCTGCTCAGAGTAGAGCCGTCACATTAGAGACGGGCTGACTTCCCTTTAATTCCTTAATTATACAACAACAAAAAAAAACAAGACAGTTAAAGCTCTTCATCTTGTCCTGTCTCCTGGTCTCAGCCTTCTCCTCCTCCTCCTCCTCTTTCTCCTCATCCGTTCTTTTTAAAAAAAACCTTCATTCAGACTCCTCACCTCTGTTAGTAAATCTGACCTCGCAGATGAGCTGATTCCTGAAAACGAGGAGTCAATTTGGGATTAAATCATTTTTCTAAAATCGATTGTTTCGGCCGTGTTCCTCTCTGTAGTTTCATAGTCTTCTCTCCTTTTCTTTCCATCTCTCTCTTCCCCCCCCCCCCCCCCCTCCTCCTCAGGCTGTGTATCAGGGCTCTATGTTAATGACAGTTGACAGATAGTTGAAGGGCACGGGCTGCTCCCTGTCAGCCCTGTTTTGGACTCATAATTATTTCACCAGTGTCATGCCACTGTCACCCTTGCCTGCTTAACACTGTCACACACACACACACACACACACACACACATCCCCCTCACAACGCACCCCAGTCGCCCTGCCTGCTGAGCCTTGAGGAAAGAGAGAGAGAGAGTGTGTGTGTGTGTGTGTGTGTGTGTGTGTGTGTGTGTGTGTGTGTGTGTGTGTGTGTGTGTGTGTGTGTGTGTGTGTGTGTGTGTGTGTGTGTGTGTGTGTGTGTGTGTGTGTGTGTGTGTGTGTGTGTGTCTGGCTGGCTGTCACTCGACCTCAGCGTTGGCCGCTTCTCTGCCAAGACAAGCATCGCTGCCACACGGCAACCGTCTCTCTGCGTGCTCGTCTCCGTGGTAACAAACCAGAACCGCAGCCTTGTGGCAGCGTGTTGGCGTGAAGGAAGGTGACTTCCCAACTGGATACCAAAATAATGTTGGGGAAATATGTTCTACAACCGGCTACAGATGTGCTGAGGTCGGCACGGGAGGGAATCCAGGAGGAATTTGAGCCGCCCGGCAGTTTTTATCAAAGTCACTTTGAAAGACAATAAAAAGGATTAATGTGTGAAAAGAAAGAGATAGAAAGAAAGAAAATACATCAGTTTGACTCTTGTGTTTTGTTGATATCAGTTAACTAACTAACATATTGATATTTCAGATTATCTTTGCTCTAAGTGAAATCATTTTTTTTGTCTCAGTGGGGCTTTTCCTGCTTCAGTAATAAAAAATATTACATAAATATATATTTTTCTTCTGACTTTATCAAAACAGCTGGTGACAAAATATGGAAATGTTAGTGTTGATATTACACCAAATAATTAAGTATTTCAGGTTTAATATTGTACATGGGGCTGTGGAGTAACAAATATAGGCTACATTCCTTTTGATTGCTACAAAGTCAGTCACAGACAAAGAAATATACGCGAGGGTCTCCTGTAGTCTGGGGCCCCTCAGCCCCCACAGGGGTCTAACCAGAGATATAACACTCTGGGTTCTTTGTCACCTTCCTGACCAAGGGTTCGGCTGGACGGCCAGGAAGAGTCCTGATGCATAATTGATGTGCAAAAATGCCAACACCATTTCCCACACATAACTGATGCATGTTTTTTGCCCTTGATTAAGGGAATGTCTTCATCCATTTATGGGTGTTTGTGGGAGTGGAAATGAGGCTTGTTCATGTGTTCATTTCTCTGAGTGAGTGCATATGCATATTCTTCATGTTTTGTGCGTGCACATAGTTTTAGTCATGAATGTACACCGCAGAGTTTTATGCATCTGGCCGCTGGTGGTTCCACACGTATTCACTTTTTCACTTTGTCATTATTGGTTATTGATTGTAGATTGATGGGCAAAGTTTAAGTAAAGATCGTGGGTGAGAGAAACAACGCTGATTATCAGTTTCCCACATGAAACGAACAGTGGTCTCCCACGCGGACGTCCCGTGTTTTGTTGCCACAACCTCACTGGCAGCCTTCAGTGAAATGGACAGTTAATAGTGACTCTAGTAAACCGAAATAGATGAGTGCAGACAATGAGAAACTAATGCATGGCTTCAGAAGCTTTGAATAGCAGCAACAACCGTAGGAAGAGGAGAATGGAGGAAAAAAAAAGAAAACAGCAGTTGAGAGAGAAGAGAGTAACATAAAGTCGTAGATACAGTGTGTGTTTGTCAGAGAGAGGAAGGGAAGAACAAAGAGAAGAAGACAGGATGGCTGTGTGACTGTCACAGGAACATGTGAGGTGAAGAAGAAAGAAAGATTGAAAAGCAGAAAGGAGAGGGAGAGAGAGAGAGAGAGAGAGAGAGAGAGAGAGAGAGAGAAAAGGGAAGCAATCAATGATTTAAACAATAATGCAGCCCTCTGTATTCACTGTCACACTCTCACTCTCAGCCGCCATCAGGATTGTCTGTCAGACACACACGAGTTGAGACTGTGTCCATCTGGTTTACGCTCTGTCCCGAATCTGTCTGTAAGGTGGAACCCCCCCACCCCCCACTCCTCCGTCTATCTCTCTCCCTCCTCCGGTGGTTCTCTCTCTCAGACTTTGTTACTTACACCTTCACGTCACGATCAAGTCACTCCTGCTTAATCTACTGTGCCGTCTCCTCTTCGTCTATTTTCCCAGTTTCGCCACTAACACACTCTTTCTTTCTCCTCCTTACACACTCTGTTCTCTCTCTCTATCTTCATCCATATTTTCACCTTTTTGGCACATGCAATTTGGAAAAGAAAAAGATGGCCACACACTCGTTCTTTGCAAAAAGCCCCCTGTATAAAAAACATCGTACACCCCTGCGATTCATTCCCCTCGCTCCTCACCTCCCTCGGTCTTTGCCTCTCTCCCACTTCCAGCCTTCTGTTTAAATTAAGGTGGGCTGACAAACAAATTAAATCTGTCACATCCTGTTTGCATGAAGTGGACAGGAAGTCAATATCGTCAGCCATGTTGGTTAGCCGGAGTTCTAATCACACTTCAGTGCCATGGCAACGAGGGAGATGAGGGCGAGGGACGGAAGTGGCCGCACGCCTTTACATCTGTCGGCCTTTACTCTCTGTTGTGCGGGTGTGTGGTCATTCTCATTAAGGCAAATTTCTCGTTTTCTTTTTGTCAAGAGCTGATAGTCACATGAATTAACCAGATACTGTCAGAAATTACAGCCCTTTCCCAAATGATAGCAACAGCTGATCAAAGAAGACAATCATTCACAGATTAATATTTGGTCCTGGTGATAAGAAAAGTTATGAAAATTCATTTCATGTGTGTAGAAAGTTTAATGGCAATCCATCCAAAAGTTGAGACATTTCACGCAAAACCACAAATGTCATCTCCACGGTGACATTAGATGAAAGGTCAAAGAGTCATCGAGTCATTAAGCTTCATCCTCTGGAGACAGTGAATTTCTGTATAAAATTTCATGGCAGTGCATCCAGGAGTTGTTGAGATATTTTAGTCTGCCCCTCCACTGTACACATCTGCCTCCATTTAATCTTTTAATCTTGCACTTTAATGAGATATTATTTAATTTATAATCTATATATTTATTCTGTCTTTTTACTGTTTTCTTATCATGCTTTTTACTTCTATATGTATGCTTTTTTTATTTCTGTTAAGCACATAAATTAACTATTATTAACTATATAACAATAAACTATACAAATAAATTAACTTTGCTAAGTGTAGCTTAAAACAATGACACGTCGCGTTGAGTTTTCAGACATTTTACAAGTGAAATGTCATATTCCATGTCTATAATTTTTTTACATTTATACTAAATCGAGCTGAATCTTTTAAAACTTTTTAACTTGTACATTTGTTTCCAGAAAATTTTGCACTATGAGCTCGTTTTTCTTTGATGCTGCCGTCGTTTGCTTATAAACGGCGCTTGGAAAATTGCTTTTGGCTTCTGATACACATCACATACATGGTGTGGCATGATGTCACAAAACACACAGGGAAAAAAAAAATCACACACACAGCAAATGATTCAGTCATGCTCATGGCCACACACACACACACACACACACACACACACACACACACACACACACACACACACACGGAGAGAAAACCAAAGGTCACAGTAGTCTTCGTGTCTTTAGCCTGTGTTTGTCAAATCAATGCAGACCTTCTCTCTCCGCCACACTCTCTCTCTCTCCTCTCTCTCTCTCTCTCTCTCTCTCTCTCTCTCTCTCTCTCTCTCTCTCTCTCTCTCTCACACACATGCACACACACTTAGAAAGACATACACTCGCTGCCGTGTTCTACTCCCTGTGGAGACGTATAGCTAATCTCAGCGACATCAGTCACAGTCATATGCTGGAGGCTGTGTGTGTAAGTGCATTTTTTTTTTTTTTTTGTAAGTGAAGGTCAGGGGTCAGAGGTCAAGGCACCTGCAGGGCACAGTTTGACCCTGCCACCCCCTAAATACACAGGTTTCCCATCAGGATCTTTAATGCAGTAAATTTGTGGCAATAAAAATTCCACATCAGATTAAAAAAAGGGGAACACTGAGTCTGACTTTTCTTCATGGAACATGTTTATGTGAAGTTCAGGAGCAGGAAGAACTGTGATGTCACACTTGCTACTGTTGTTGATCGCTAAATATCAAAAGTTGACCAACATTGCTAAATGCATGTTTTTTTTTTTTTTCAAACAAACCAGCAACAGTTTTTGCATTTTTTCTCTTTCTGTCCATCCACACTTCCATATCCAATTTGTCCATCCTCCTTTCTTCATGCCCTCCGGTTAAGTCGTGTTTACTCATTTGACCTCACTGGTCTGCTGTTTAAAAATGCATGAACAATAAATAAGGATGCTCTCTCCCCCTCTCTCTCTCTCTCTCTATCTCTCTCTCTCTCTCTCTCTCTCTCTCTCTCTTTCTCCATTCATCTATCTTTCCATCCATCTGCTCATGTTTGTGCAGAGCTCATTCAGCCTCTTAAAGGAAATGGAAATCCCCCGTAGTGACCCTTCAGTCTCTGAGGTGACTAACTGATATCCTCTCGGTCAACATTTACAATTCTTTGGCTACAAGGTACGAACCCAGCAGGAACTCCATATCCCATAGGGCATTGGGGCTGATGTTTTTTAAAGGGTGTGGCTGACCCCTCAGACCTCAAAGATGAGTCTCTTTAAGGAGCTCGTTACCCCATTAACTCGGCGTGCAGAAGTGGGGGATGTCACAATTCCCACAAACTTGTAATAATCTTTACACGATTACCGTCTTTCCGAATCTCCATTCTCGCAGTGTGAGACGACTTCGTTTCTTGCCTTCAAAAATCAAATCGGGTTTTCCCCTGTGGATAATGAGGTCAGGTGCTGCAGCCAGTGTCATCCTTTAGCTCAACACACTTGTCATGATGGCAGCACATCCAAAATCACCTTTCCTCCTGGCTGTGGACACTAACCAGCGACATTCAACACTGACCTGCAAAGCTAAAATGATAGGCTAAAGCTCTGGTTTAACAACCAATAATACAAATAATAAATCGTGATTTGGCTTGGCAACAGTTTTACAGATGTGTCTGTTGGCAGTAATTGGCAGGATGTTCCCCAAAATGGGTGAAGACATAAGCTACGTCCCAATTCAGAGGCCGAAATCCTTCGGACGACGTGGTCACACCTTCGTAGATGTCATAGACCATGAAGGCCGCACTGAAGTGAGATGGTCTGGCTTCGCGTCACTAGCTGTGCCCGCCCTTTCCATTGCGACACAAAGCACTACTCCTGTTGCCTAGCAACCTTAACAACACGTAACTTTTTTTTTTTTTTTTTTTTACAAAAACTTGAAGTTTAGATGCCCTTAGTGTTTTAACAGTTGTGCACTCACATTTAAAGTGTAATCCTCAAGCTCTCTGTTGGCATTGCTTGCTGCCATTTTATTTTCGTTACCAACACGCAATGAATCTTGGAGTAGGTTGACTGTGATGTCGTTCTAGAAGCCGCAGGGTCGGCAGAGGGAGGACGTCGGGGTGAATGGATCGATCGACAGCACATTGGACTTTGACATGAGAGACCTCTGTTTATTTTCCATTTCAAACCAATACTCTTTATTTCTTTCTTTTAAACTACGACTGTTCCATAACTTCAACTGTGTGTTTGCTATTGTAACCGTGACAACGAAGATCCTCTATAACCTTAATGAAGCATACCTACTTATTTTAACCAAACCATGATGTTTCCCTAAACCTAACCAAACCTTTGCTGTAGCATCTCCACAACATGAAATGGTTGGTTATTTATTTATTCAATGGAGATATTTAACAGTTTATATGCGGCATGTCTCCTGGTGGAGCGCTAACACAAGAAATGCGAAATGCTAACGCTTTGTGATTGGGCTTGTTGATGTGAAGCCCGTATGTGTATGTCTTAAAGCTCTTGAATGTTCGTGGCAGAAAAAGATGCAGCAAAACAAAGAAATAAGAAAAGGTAGATCAAATGCGGAAGTGACGAACTAACATTGCATTTTTTATTTCTTTTATTTTCCTATAGCACCTCCCTTAATGTTGATAATCCTTAATAATAATCCAAAACAGAATTCATTAGGGGAGCTGTATGAAATACACTAATTAATAGCAAATAATCTGAGCTGTACTTTGAGTTTGTTTCAATGTCACATTCAGAGATACATCTGCATCATTAAACAGACGTCTGGGTACGTAACTCTGCTACAATAGAAGATGAATAGAAAAAGACAGACCAGCAAGGACAAACGTTTTAAAACCACAGGAAAGCCATCAATCTTTCCCCAGATCAATTTCCTAAAGGCCAGGGGATCAGGAATAAAGCCAGAATGGGGTTAATCTGTGGAAATTATTTTGTTATTAATAATAATTTCTTAAATATCTAACAGCCGGGAAAGACGAACTGTAACACTAATCAAAGTTGATGGGAGAGTCCGTCTTTGCGCGTCAGAAAATTTCCACCCCTTGATTGCTTTAAGTGGTGTATGGATTTAGTTCCTGTATATTCACTCCAGGTAAGAAATGAAATGTATTAATCCCAATGTCTTTCAATTAAACACAATATAATTCTGTTGCTTGCAGTAGTTCAGCATTTTAACCTCTTCTAATAGAAGTTTTTACACATAAACAGTCACATTCGGTGCGATTTGTCGTCCGTTAGTCAGCAGTTTTCATTATGAAGTAAATGTACTCCAATTTAGTTTAACTGCTGTGATGCTCATAAATAGTCACAATATTATGTTGTTAATAGATTCAATGGTCTGACTATATATATATATGTGTGTGTGTGTGTGTGTGTGTGTGTGGCATAATGAAGTAGCAAAAAGCTGCCTTCATCCCAAGGCCCCCTGAAACAAGCAATTATGGCTAATTTGTGCTTTTAAAAAGACACAGGGAAGCCATTTGTCCTCAAACACACATACACAAGCACAAGGAGGAGAATATTCATGTCTCTTCCTCCCCCTCCACAAACACTTAGGAGCTAATTATTGTTATTAGCATCATGGTTGAAATCCCTCCACAAGGACATGTCAGCACACTTCAACATCTGTACACTTCTGTTCTTTCATCAAAGGAACGAGAGAGAGAGAGAGAGAGACGGGCGAAGAGGAGGGAAAGAAGTGACACATAAAAATGTCCCGCGATCACCTTGAAAAGGCCTAATCAAAACGGTCCACACTTCCAAGTCATTTTGTTTCACACACAGTGACACCTTTTCACTACAGCGGTAATTGCCTCTTGCAAAAAATATTGGCGTAATATATACATGAATATTGATTAAGCTATAAGCAGCACCATTCCCATTATAGGCAATGTTGCTCTGATTTTACTATTATTTCAATCACAAGGCCGTTATGGACAAACATGTTTACTACAATGACAATATATTAACTATAAAACATGGATTAGGCTGTGGCTTGATTCCTATTCTAGATGAATGCTATAAACATGGACGAGGATCAATAAACTGTGGTTTAACTTACATATAATGCATGTCAATGGAGCAACAGGACTAAATGAAGCATATTATACATATACGTATATACTATATACTAGTATGTGGCTCTTTACATGCAATACCACGTCTAATTTAAAACAGCATTAATGTTCAGTTCAGTTTGGTTTTGTGAAATCCATCCATCCATCCATCCATCCATCCATCCATGTCCTTGTCCTCAGCCATGTCCTCCATCTCTTTTCTGGGGGATTCTAAACCAGATAGGATGTGCAATTCCTCCGGCCTGTTATTGATCTGTCCTGTAGTCTCCTCCCGATCGGATGTATCCAGAATACCTCTACAGGTGCTCAGACGTCCTACCAGTGCCCTTAAGGTTGAACCCAGACGCTTATTTCTGCAAACAAACACGAACAGATTCTTTTTTTGTCATTACCTGAATTTTACGAAAATAATTGATGGGTTGGTAGTTGTTGATTTTTTTAGATTTTTATGTCTTTGTTAAGTTGGTTAAACTGTGCCTGCAGTGGGTGTGCGTAGGTACAGCAGCGGTTCCACCATAGCTGATACGCGCCACATGCTACGTCGATATCACATAGGTACCAGAAGAGTTGGATTGTCCGTCTGTCCATATGTACGTCATGAATGTGAACGCCTTGAGGGACTTTCTTCAAATGTCCACTTGGACTCAAATTGTCAAAAGGTCAAGGTCACTGTGACCTCACAAAACATGTTTTCGGCCATTAACTCTGGAATTCATACGCTAATTAAAACACAATTTAACTCAAATGTCTCTGAGGAAAAAATTAAGTGATGACATTTTAGATCCAAACGGTCAAAGGTCAACTTCACTGTGACATCATAATGTTCTGCTAAAACACCTCTGGCCATTATTCAACACTGTAACTCAGGAAGGAGAGATTGTGAACATATTTCCTGCAACTCAACGCATTGGTTGAGGCATGCAACCGCCAGGCTGTAATTCTGGTTTACTAATCATTTTCAGCCTTTTAGCCTTTACGTTCACAGGTTCTTTTTCTTCAGTGGGTGTGATCTTTGGACTCTGAGAGCTGACTGTGTCTACACATTCTGGGCATGTTGTGTAAATGTACTGCACTGCTGGACACAGATTTAACACTCGGATTTTTATCTTTAAACTTAAACCATTTGTTATTCTAAAACACAACGCACAAGGCTTCAGCCAACTGTCTGATTTTGTTTTCAGTGTCGTCCACAAAGACACATGCCGCTGAATAAACATACATGCGCCCACACTCAGACACACAAAATTAACTGTCTTGCTCTCGTGTCTAATGCATCTGTCATATCAGGGATAAGCCCTTTTGATCTTTCGCTGCCTCTCTCTCTGACAGCTGGCTTGCTGCTCACTGGTCCTAAATGAATTGATATTTCTTCTGGCCACTTGAATTTGTCACTTGACTTCTCTGTGTAATCTTCACTCCTTAGTGACTGCAGTGTCTGCCCGTGTGCATGTGCTTAGAAACCTGGGCAACACAGTTCTGTGTTTTGGATGAAAACACATGGCTAATAGAGTCACCGACTGTCAGGCCGCCAAGTCAGGCAAGATGCCTCTCGAAGGCCTCCATGATGAACCTGTCAAAGGTGATCTTGTTTCTCCTTCAGACACAACAATGAAACGTAATCGCCTGCAGAAGCATGACGAGCGCAGTGAAAGAGAAATCAGAATTTACAGGCAGTACAGAGTGTGGCTGTGTGTGGTATTGTTTGCATGCACCTACAGGATCCCGCAGGGTATCCGTGGCTTCTTATAAATCTGGAAAAACTTCAGCTCCAGCAACAAAGAATTTTGCTCTTTTTTCTCTTTTATCTTAAATCACGAAGTACATCTTGTTGCTCTCAACTAGGTCACAGAGGTCAGGACGAGACTGTAGCAAAAAAAACTTGCAGATGGGTCATGAATCTTATTCATCTACAGCATCACAGACCTCGAGGGCTGGAAAGCTCGAACACGGTGTCTACTGTTTAACCAACACTTGTGAGGACTTAGACTTCCTCTCCAGACATGTTTTAAACTCTGTAAAAAATACTCTGCTATGATTAATATTTAGTTTAACATGGTTTTCCCCACATAAAATCGATGGATCAGGCCTTTTGCCCCGCCCACCACCTGTTTGCCCCAGGTCGACAGGTGAAAGAGCAGAGAGCATCAAGATGATTAGCGTATGGGAGGGACTCAGCCACATGTCTGAACCTCAGTCAGACCCAGACTCAGATGAGGAATCTGTTGAGACCAGAACCAAAGACTAGCAGACTTATCACAGCTGTTAGCACAGTTAGCATCTTTTATTTGTTTATGTTGTTTGTTAGCTTGTGGCTGACACAGTGTTAGTGGCTGTGCTAATGAAAACTGAATCTGTTTTTATGAGACTGTCATTGGTTCACTGCAGTTTGAAGGTGGAAAAACTCATTTTGCTCATGATATTTCTTGTATTATATAAAAAACACCACATGTTAACAAGGTTAAAAAACTTTATTTTCATCTGAGGGTCTTCAAGTTACATTTTACTTCTTGCTGCCATTGAGTATATTTTCAAAGACAGGGATCCAAAGCAAAAAGCCTTTTCCTCATTCACACTGAACAGTCACACTGGTTAACATTAGCGAAAGTGCTAGCACAGTGATTTCCACCATCTGTTATGGTTCAAAGCAAAATGGCCATTTTTCTTGCGATTCATAACAGAAGTTATTTCTGGGCACTTTTCATATTATGTTATTTACATACAGTCCCAACATTTCCCCACGAGCAAGCACTTGGTGACAGTGGTGAGGAAAAACTCTCTTTTCACAGGCAGGAACTGGGCTCAGCTTGGAGGCAGTGTGCCAGCTGTAGCAGCTATCCAGTCAGATAAACGCGAGTCATAGAACTCTATTGTCAACTCCATCGTCATCCATAAAGAATTAAAAACGCATATAGTATGGTGTATTCCTTCATTTTGATTAACATGGCGAGTGTACTATATTTCTCTTAGCTTTCTGCCAATTAAAAATACTGTTTTCTCCCAATGCAGCAATGTTGTAAACTTGTTGCTGTTGTATTAATTAATTTGGCTAAATTAAATAAAAGAACCAAATAACTGAGGAACTCAGAATCTCAAAGTCAATGTCATTCACCTTAATCCTACAAGAAGAGGCCACACGCAGAGAGATAACACATCTTACATCTAATCTTCTTGTCCCTGAATCTCTTGTTTGTCTCATTTAAACTGGTGCATTCAAGTTCTGCTCTTTATATTCAATCTCTAGTGTAATGGCAGGGTGGAGAAAAAGAAACATAATCAGCATAGAAAATGTATATTTTCATTACATTTTTCAAAAAGAAACAGAAATCACTCCCATCTGCTTTCCTCCCCCTGGCTTCACTTCACTCTTCTGTCTTTCTTTTGTGTCTGAGTCCAATCACTCCATATCTCTATCAAAAGCACTCTTGAGGAATATGGCACAATAATATTCAGCATAAAATCAATGGCTTGTTTAATTTAAACAGGGAGGAAGTGGGAAGGCTGGGTAATTGCAGAGAAAGGCCCACAAATCAGCCGTCCTTGTTATCCCATTTGACGGACCATTAAACATCTGCAGGAATAAACATTATTTTTAGCTTAACTACCAGCTTCTGCCAGCTATAGAGTAGATGGGCAAATCATTTCAACAAAAAATAAAAGTGGTCTTTAGAGGTAGAGAAAAATCGGAGGTGTTTGTTTATTCCATCATATTTATATTTAAATGTTTTCCTAAGCTGACACCGTGTAGCATATGTGGACAATGCATAGTTGTCAAATGTTGTCATTATTTTACAAAAAAAACAATATATTTCCAAACTCTCGGTGCATGTCTTGAGAGAAATAAAAATCAAGATTCATATAATATTTTGGATGAAACTGTAACTTTTGACAGAAGAAATGACACAGTCTTTCTGTTAACATTGAAAAGTTGAATTCATAAGCAACAGAACGCATCCATGCTGTTGCTCAGCCTTACTTGCTCTGATGTAACCATTAGCTAATGGTGGCTAATGTTAGCTGATGATATATATTAATATTACTTATATCACTAATTCAGTTCACTCACTGTATGGCTCTTTTCTACTTGTGCTGTTGTTACACTACATTTTAGCTTATTTTATTATTCCAGTAGTTTTATTACAACCTCGCCGTGTATGTTTCCGTTGTGTATTTCTGTTCCGGTCATTTATTGAAAACAACTGACTAAAGGGGATCTTGGGTTAAAGAAGGAAAAGTCAATGTGCCATTATCCATTACCTGCCATTTGTGGTTGTGTTTAGCAAACAACACATAGGTTGAGTTTGAAATGTTAGCTGGTTTGTCACTGTCACAGTCAGTTATTCCTCTTCATCTTCACACTTAACAAAGACGGACAAAAGGCAAACGTTTGTCATGGTTTATCAACTGGCAAAAAAGAACTGTTTGCACTGTTAGCATCCTCCCCGACTCAAACGTGAAAGCTAGGGCAATAAACATTGCCATTAGTGCTATACAGTATGAGGTATTTGAACACTGCTACTGAGGGACAACAACATACTCTGTTCTAGGCTTATATTTACTATGGTGATCAAGGATCGTTGCAATATGTCCTGCATTAAGCTCGGTCTCTGAACAACAACTTCAATTCTTTTCTTCTTTTTCTGAAAATCATATTGTTGCCAACGTGTTCGTGCAGGGTTTGTCGTTGCTCTCTGACACTGTTGACCAGTCTATAGAAAGCACAGTGGAGGGTCGCTGTAGAAGAAGAAAGCTAAATGTGGTGGTTCTCTGTTAAAACTTTGACAGTTTTTGTATGTCAGTTGTATGGCACATCTGCTGAGCTACTTGCTTTTATGTACTTTCTTTATAAAATACATTGGTTATTTGATTATTGGAGTATTTTGAAAAGGAAAAGGAAGTGACCTGGTCAGGGTTCCTACAAATCAACGAGCTTATCATGGAGCTGCTGCAGGAAGCATGTGGTCGGCTTTAGTCAAGTGGAAAACCCCCCAAGTTCTGTCTTAAAGTACAAAAATTGTTTTATTAGATGGTGCTTAAGTTTCATGTTTGTTTGCTTGAATTTGAAAAGTTTCTTAGTTTGTTTACGGCTACTTGGATTATCTGGCTCTGAAAACAAGAAACCCCCAAATGTCTCCCAAATGTGGGAGACACTAGGAACATGTTGGTCTGTTTAAGGAGCTTTTTGTAAGTTTTGCTATCGCTACCTAGCATGCGTTAGCATCAACAGCTGTTTACTTAGCAGTCTTGTTCAGAGCTTCAGCCATTGTTGTGTTTAGAAGAAAAGAGGTTATAATACGTCCTCTGAGCAGCGCTACCTCCTCAGGGCAGATTGGATGCTACCGTGACTTGGTATTGGAAAGTGACAAGATGGGTCAAGTGGGCTGGAGCTAACTGGTTAGCGTGCTAACTTCAGTGGAAGAAAATGGAAATTAGAAGCAAAACAAAGGGTTGCTTTGCAGCTCTGGAGACGACTCATGGTGACTTAAGGAATGAACTTTGATGTTGAACTTCTCATAGACGGGTAAATAAAGAGCTGTTAATGCTCACGTTGTTATGTAGCAATAGCAAAACTTACATATAGCTTCTTTAACAATCACTGGGACCAAGAGAAAACATTAACATACATTTTAAAATTGCTAAACAGAACTACATTCAATCTTAAACTACGATTTCTTTGAGATTCAGACTTTGTGTAATGATTTAATTCTGGACAATACAGTGATGCGTTTCTAATTAACCAGTAAAAAAATGATCCTCCAGTGCCCCAGACAAAAGCAGCAGGTAGAGTTTCAGTGGAGTAATATGGAGATTACTTGGACTATGAAATAGGATGGTTTTACTGGGTAGATGATGATAGAAGGAGGCCACTTCACCATCTTCACCTGACTGACTGAGGAAATTACTCATTCTCTTTCTGTCACTGTAGTTACCCCCCCTCATATTTATCTCTGTTTCAGAGAACAAAGCAGATATATGTGAGATACTCCAGTAGTCCCCCCCCAGCTCCTCTCTTCTTTTTCACAGATAAGACATTTTTTTATATGTTGCCCTTGATAAATTTTCCCCCCGGGGAGTTGTCAGAAATTAACTTTATCTCGTCTTTAATTACAGTACATGTGCTCTGATGCATCTCTCACGCCCCCCTAAACCCCAACATCGCCCTCCCCAGCCCACCCCAACATTGTCATTTTCAAAGCTATTTTAAGACAATGTGTGATTATCTGTGACATTGCTTGACATGTGCCTCAAGGCTATCTCTCTCCTCACTATCTCTGCTCTCTCCCTGTGTCTCCCTCTCTCTTTCTTTCTGTCTCTCTCTAATCAAAAAGCCAAACCATGCAGACAGCTCAGAGCAAATAACAAGTCACTCCCCATGGATGTTTGAAGATGACGGAGCGACCGGAGAAACGAGGGAGGAAATACACTCTGATCGTTCCCGGTCTTGAAGCCAGCACAATATTTCAACCCATATTTTCGCACCAGTATTTCTTTTTTTTTTTTTCACATTTTCTGATATTCTTGTTTTTGTCGTGATCCATGGATATAGATGCGTTAAATGTAATGTAACAATGGACATGGACTTTCTTCCGAATGCTTAGATTTGTAGAAGCAATCCCACAAGTGCCAGGAATTTCTAATTTTGTCAAATTACTATTTTTGAATGTGAAAAAAACCCCAAATGTTTCATTAAAAAGGTGAATTTTCAGACACAGTAGAGAAGCACAGAGTGTATTAACTAATAAGAGCATGTGCTCTGAATGTGATCTAACATAAACCGTATTTCCACTTTTCTTTTAATCAATCCCCATGGAAACTTGAAGCATTACTTTAGGTATTGATCGACCCTCTCGTGCCTTTCAGAATGACATAAAACCATTATCAAACAACTGCTATGAACCATTTCTGACTGACCATCTCCTTAGAAAGAGTCGGTCAATTTTAAGCAAATAAAACTTGTTGGTAAATGTTGAGGGAAAGATCATGATCACGGTTGAAAGAACCCAACGCTGAATGTTGGAAAAACAAACAGCTGTGTCCAGAGTCAGAGTCACACGCATCCAAACATCCACCCAGACCTCCTGCCAGAGGTCGCATTTCCCCTTATTGTTTGTGTAACTCCACAAGAGTCGCATGTTAGGAAATCTTTAACAAACTTTAGACAGTGCCTCTCAATCCAGCACGAGGATTGTTTGATATCTTAAGGCCAGTTCATACTTTCTGGGTCCCGTGTGTCCGTCAATGTTGTCATCCGCCCATGTCTGCAGGGGTCTCACTGTACAGATGTCTGCATGCATCTAAGAGTCCATGCAGACTGCACTGCATTGTAGTTTAAAAAAAAAAAAAGAAAGCATTGATAAAATAAATCCCTGATTTTATAGAATAGTCCAATATTGATGCTGTTGTCAGGTGATAGACCTCGGTGTACCTGGATGACAACAACACCATGATATAAAAATACTCAGTGCTTTGTGACCTCTGGTTTTGCCCCTGGAACAAGTGACCGGTGATGTCATTTACCTGGCGAGAGCGATCTTGGTTAGGTTCACCATACCTGTATCTAAGAAAGCTTAAACTTACCATTGTGGCTTACTGTTCTCTTTTTCACCACAATCACAAGATGATCAGTTTCAGTCAGAACCTGATCATCTGTAAATCAGACACTTGGAAACATCCGTTCTAAACACTTGTAATCTTATAATTCAGATCCCCCCCCCCCCCCCCCCTTCATGCACAGTATGATGTAATGACTGCAGTTGTCTTTAAGTTTACAGTTGTCGAGTCTGTAAGTGACTGGGGGAGAAAAAAACAACATTTATATTAAAGCAGGTTTTCCATGGCGAGCAGTGAAACATTGATGAAATCACCCATCCACCTTCCCTCCGCATGTTGCCCATGTATCACAGCCAGAGCAAATACCACATAATTACATAATTAATCAGATCATGTATGTTTCCCATCCCTTCCCTTCATTTTTTTGTTCTTTTGTACAAGAGTCAAATGCATGTAATCACTTGTTCTGTAATGTAATCTGATCAGGGCCATGTAATTCTTCATTTTCCAACAGCTCCCCGGAGCAATGGATCTGAGGGTGAGATGAATGTGGCTGAGTCTCTGTCCCTCCTCTCTCTGTCTCTCTGCTTTCCTTTCTCTAAATGTGGCTCCTCCAGTGGTTAACCGCTCGGCTGTGTAGCTGCTGGCAGCTGCGTCTCCTGCCACAAGACAATATCTCTCCTCCTCAGTTGTCTATCTATCTATTTATCTATCTATCTATCTATCTATCTATAGATCCATCCATCCATGCCCCACTTCCCTTTCCTCCTCCCAGTCCTCTCCTCTAGCCAGCTACTCCTCTTCTTCTCTCTCCTCATCCTCCCCTCTCCTCCTCTTCTTGCACTTTTATTTCTTGTGTCCTCTCCTCCCTCCCTCCCTCCCTCCCTTCCTTCCTCCCTCCCTCCAGTGGCGACACCAACCATCAGGTCCCATCTATCTGTGTGTACGTCAGCAATTAGAGCGTCGTGGCAGCCAAATGCCAGCCATGTCCCCAAGCTACACACACACACACACACACACACATACACACACACACTCAAAGGCTATGCCCTGACAAAACAGCAAGAGAACAAATCACACCATAATTTATAATCTCGCTGCGCTAAAATCTCATTATATTACAGACATAGGGATTTGGCGGCGTGCAGGGCCGGGGAGCCGCTGCTATAAATTCCACCAATCGTAAATTATTAAAGGAAAGATAGAAATGACCGTCGCCTGTCCAGATTAGCTGTAAATCACACTCAAACATGGTTTGTTTAAGGAATTAAGTCCCACGTGGTGTAAAGGACCTTACAGGGTATTGCTTAAGTCACTGCGTGGTGCGGAGGGTCAAGTATGAGCTGCTTTAAAATATCAAAGGATTAAGGGTTCAAGCCATAAAATAGACGAGGGTTTACTGCAAGGAAACCTCATCTTTATCTGTAAATACACAAAGCAGCTCGGACAAAAAATGAAAATGTCTTCACTACAGCACCTTTTTTTTTTTTTTCCTACAGAGATTACCCAATGGCCGAGCCAACAAGCAGCACAAACAAAACACAAACCCACAGCTCGTCACACCCTCAGTCCTGCCCTCCTATTTTAGACTTTTTAAAAAGTGGAATTCGATTTTAAGGACAAAAACCCGGCCAAGCAGAGGTGAAAGCAGGCTGAGAGAGGGCGGTCGCGGCCCTCCGCTGTCAGCTTGGCTTTTCATTATCGCTCTGTCATTCCAGAGGAGATGTCAGGGGGTTCACAACACCAGGACATGACTCAGTTCAGACGGATGCTACAAAATGTGCTGAAAAGAGAACAAGCCCTGATGTTAAACTGCTAACACGCAATGTTGAACACTTGTTGTGTGTCATGGCGTCGGCGATGAGGAGCGCTGGCTGTGCAGTGGAAATACTTTCCCCAGGTATGTCTTCCTTTTGGGAACAGACAAGTGCTTACAATGTTAATGTCTTTATTAATTCTCTGAATAACAAAAAATAAGATTAATTCTCTATTAATTCTATTCTAAAGCTGCGTCCAGACAGACCATAGCACTGTGTAGATAAAATTGGCATCCCCCTTATTTATTTGAATGGGGTCGGTGTGTTGGATCAGCAAGGCTTCAGCAAAATAAAAATTGCTGAAATGCAATGCACCATCTTCTGGCAAAGCACTGCACTGGCCAAACAAATACTTGCAACCACACAATCCTGGGTTGCATCTGGCTCCCACAACACAGCCCCCTGAATTTTTTAAAGGTCCCATATTGTATGAAGTGAGATTTCTGTGTCTTTGTTTGATTTTAGATCAGGTCTAGGTTCTATATTAATACTGTGAAGGTATCAGAGCGCTCAGTCCACGGAGAAATGCACACGGCCTGTATTCAGAAACTGAGCCTTAAAACAAGCTGTCAGAACTTCTGTAACTTTGTGATGTCACCACAAAGCAGTTGCCCCAATGCCCCAAGCCCCGCCCACCTGGGCTGACCATCCAACCTTGCTGGATTTGGTTTCTCTGAGTGTTTACCTGAAAACTGTTGTACCTGAAATATGTTTATTTGATTACTTAGAAAACAGTCAGCCAATCAGAAGAGATGCTCAGAGTTTTCTCGTTTCTGATTGGCTCACTGACCTGTTGTTACTAGAGCTTCAGAGAGAAGCCTGAGAGAGGAGATGTAAAACTACACTAAGATGGGTTTTGGTTCTTTTACATCTTCTCATGGATATCACAACGTCAAATAAAATATAACACCATAAAAGTGAAAAATATGGAACATTTAAAACACAGCCAACATGCTAATATAATCTGTTCAGCCTCTGTCTGAGTTTCTGTGGACAAATGAAGGCTTTTTAAACTCTTGTTTGAATTGTGGAGAACGTTGGTGCAAGTGTCTATAAAGAGATGTACCAGGGAAACGAAGCTCTGCTTCTGTTTTCTCATGTACCAGGAGTTCAGAGGGGAAGCAGCTCTGTGCTAAAGCAACGCAGCTAGCTGCAGTGGTGAGGGTGTGATGTAATAGGTATCAGTGGGACATGAAATATAATCCAGGAAGTCCAGTTTGAGTGTCTGATTGATGAGTTTGAAAGCTTATCTTACACCAAAACACTACGTAGCAGTTTGTTATACTCTGACAGGATTTTGCAGCTCTGGAAAGTTGTTGTCACTGTGGCACATTTTTTTATCTTTTGTTGCAACGATTGTGAGTTAAACAGTAGAAATACAGAGTTCACATTTTGCAGCAGCTTGCTGGATGATGTCAGGTTTTTGTTGCTGAGCCGTTTTCTGGACATTCAAAGCCTTCAGCAATTCAAATGAAAAAGGGTGCTAAAGATTACTCTGGATACTCCACAGAACATCTGCAGTTTCATTGGTAGAAAGAAGCGTTCACTGCCAGGTGTGTAGCGTATTCAGAGACACTGATTGTAGAAAGAGTTGGGTTCTGTTGAACTTTTGAAATATATTGTTTCAGTGCTGTGAGCACAACAAACCAAATCCCATTCCTTTTCGCCTGCACGATGGTGTGAAGCAATGACTTTATGCTCGAAGGCAGAAACCTAAGGAAGCAAAACCAAAACTATTTGCACAGCTACAGGAAGAAAACAAGACAGTTATGTGAATCTGACCTTGATAATAATCCATTTGTGACCCTCCTTTAAACTCATTCGGACATCCTCTCCACCTCTGGTACAGTGTCTGCATGGGAACTGTCTTTGCTCTGGAGGTTTTTTTTTTTTGGGGGGGGGGGGCAGTGCAGTGGCCTCAGCAGTGAAACAGGTGCTATCAAAGTGCTTCCTAGTCAATACACACAGAGGCAGCATTTAAAAACATCAGGGGGGTGGGACTAAAGGGTGGCATTAGACTTTGAATGGAGAGGGATCTAATACATGGATGGTCCTCTTCCCCAGTCAGCCCATTGACTCCAAACTGAGCCTATTAGCAAGACAACACACCACTAATGGCACTGCTACTGCTGCTACTGCCCCTCATGTGTATGGAGACCACCCAGCACACACACACACACACACACACACACACACACACAACCCTCTTCACTTTTCCCACGCCATTGTTACCTAAAACATTGGTGTATTATAGTGTGAAACCAGATCAAAGTGTTAGCTCCATTAGAAAACTCTCGCAGCCTGTTTAGGACTACATGTGCCTGTAGGTGCTGTGTGATAAACTGAAGGAGATGGAATCAGCATTATTGGCTCTTAATTGTTAATGTTGGTGAAGACCATCAGAGCTGGAAGCAATCTGAAGGTAAAGGAGAGTTTATTCCACCAGCTTCCGTCGGGTTAAACTTGTGTGAGATCGGGCGGTCGGAGCCTGGATCAGAGTTTGATGTCTTGAAAGTAAATGTATGGAGTAAGTGAATATTTTTAAATTCTCCGTTTACCTTCACAGAATAATTTCAGCGCAGGCATCTCATCTAGACTTTTGCGGCGTCTGTTTTAGCCTTCTATTTTCATGTTTCTTTTGTTTATTATATCACGTCTGTACGTCAGGAATCTCCCCTTTTTCTTTCCATATAAAAATAATCCATTCTTTTCTTTCAGTGACCCAGGTTTAGCACAGTAGTTGAATCCAAAAATTAAATGTTTTTTTCCCCCTAAACACATTGTGTGCAATCACAGTAAACTGCTAGTGGATGGATATTTTTATCCCACACACTCTCTAGTTTTTTCCCCTCACAGTTCTTGCTGTCGGTGCTGTGGTCACCTACAGTTATTTTCTTATAACACAAAGAGGCAATTTCTTAATCAGTGTCTGCCTCATTGGCGCCACACTGTGCCAGCATAGAACTGATTAGTTGCTTATAGTTACTGAACCAAAGTGACTTCACAACAGAAATAAATAAAAAGTGTAATGCTGTTAGGACTGTGGATCAGTTCCACATGTGACCAGCAGGGGGGTGTAGTGGAGAGGAAGACAGAGGACACGCTTATGCATGTCTCTCTCTCTCTCACTTTCACCCTGTCTCACACACACACACACACACACACACACACACACACACACTCATCCCTAAAAGACACACGCACACACACACACACAAACCCACACACAATTTATTTTCACTAATGCTCAAATTATTAAGCCTTTTTTATAAAATTTCAGCCACAGAAAGATTCCATTTTCTAATATCCTGGACTAATTGTTGGAGGAATAACTAAACACTCAAATCAGCTGTCTTTCATAATTGAACTCTGACAGTTTGTGGACAATGATCAGATAATTTAAGTCCAAAATAATATGTGTATATAAGTGTCTGTCAGTGTTTGTCGCTGGTTATGGAGGAGAGTCCAAAATTTAATTTGGATGAAGAGGGAAAAAATTAAACCATAAATAAAACATAATCAAATGTTTCCTCATCGGGATAGTTTGGTGAATTTAACACAATTAAATATCCTGTAATAATGATCACTTCTGCCGTAAATATATAGGCTTCTCAGTTCATCTGTAATTGTCGTGTTTTGGTGGATCGATGCCGGGACTTTGCCACACAGCTCCGGGTTCAGTAAACTTCCCTGTGTGTCACTAACTTGAGTCTCTAGTGCGCACTTTATAAGAGTGTCTGGTAGTCCACCTCTTTTTGTTAAGAGGTGGACTTCATTGGCTTTATGGCAAGCAGCAGTCTCTCCGAGAGAGAGAGACAGAGACAGAGAGAGAGAGAGAGAGAGAGAGGAGGGGGATAATTCATTCACTTTGCGCACAAAGCGCAGTGGAAATCACCCCGGGGAACGAAACGGCAGACAGAGGGGAGAGGCAGAGCGGGTGGCGGGATGGTTGGAGCGTTCAGAAAGACGCGCACACGGATAGAAATCCAAGAAGTGAATTCACCCTCCGATTCATTCATTTTTCTCTCAATGACTCTTCATTTAGATTTTGGGGAAGCTGACTCTGTCACGGCAGAAATCTTGTTTCTGTGTTGATTTCATCCTGAAAAAAGAAAAAGAAAAAAAGAATGACACAAGTGAAAGACACGAGCAGTGATCTCACAGGAGAGGGGAGTGAATGATCCAGATTGTTGAAGGGACAAACGGTCCCCGGGTTTAGAGCTCTGTGGTGGCCTCAGAGAAGCAGCCCACACGGGAGTGAGACAGAAGTCCTGATTAATAACAAGTGTGTTGTTTTAAAAGAAGAGAAAAGAGAGAGAGAGAGAGTGTGTGTGTGTGTGTGTGTGTGTGTGTGTGTGTGTGTGTGTGTGTGTGTGTGTGTGTGTGTGTGTGTGTGTCAGTCAGTCAGTCAGTCAGTCATTGAGCGACCCGAGCGCTGCGCGGCAGCACTGCACCTCGGAGCGAGCTGGACCCTGGACACCCCCCCCCCCCTTCTCCCTCCACCTCCTCCCCATCCACCCCCACACTCCCCGCTCTGCCTCGCGCAGCCCAGCAGCTCCAGCCTCACACACGTCGCTTTTCGAGCACTGTAAGACCCCCCACCCCACCACCACCGCCACCCCACCTCCTCCTCCTCCTCCTCCCCTCACACCGCCGCCGCCGCCACCACTGCCTGCCACCGTCTCTGCGATCCTGCGCTCCTCCAGCCGCTTCACTCCTCTGTCCTCTCACTTGATCGTCCCTCTCGGTGTTTCCAGCGGAGGGGCTGCACGCGCGATTGCGCTATTGATAGCCACTTTACACCGTGTCTGTGGAAAGTCAGCGTCTCTTTCTCTCCCTCGCTCTCTCTCTCTCTCTCTCTCTCTCTCTCCCTCTTTCTCCCTCTCTCTCTCTCTCTCTCTCTCTCAGTCCTCCTCTCTGGCTGCGCTTTGGTAACCTAACAGGGAGGTGTTAACTACTTTTGCCTCCCCAAAGCGCCTCCCGTTATCTCCGGTGCTGCTGCGCGAGAGCCAGACGGGCCAGTGCTGCTGATATTCCCACTCCGCAGAAAACTTTTCGGTTTGTTGTGAGGATAAAAAAAAAAAAAAAGAAAGAAGCCGGAAACCGAGGAGTCGTGTGTAGAAGAAGCGGATTCTGCCACGGCGAGGTGAGTCACTGACTGTCTTTATGTTGTTGTTGTTGTTGGGTTTGAAGCTTATACACTTTACGCCTCCACGCCTTTTCCCATCGCGTTCCGCCGTCCTCTCTCTGTGTTGGAAGCGGCTTTCTGCTCGATTCACTAAACTTTCACGGGGATTGTGCGCTTCGGGCTTCTGGTGGCTGCGCGCAGCTGTGTTTTCCACGCGTGGAAAAAAAGAAAATTGGAAAAAAACAACAACAAGAAAAAAAAAAAAAGTCACGGTCTGTGTCCGTTTGGACACGGACTTTTACGCGTGTATGCGTGAGTGCGTGTGCGTTTATATCTGTGGGCCACACGTCTCTGTGGGTGAGCGCGCACATGCGAGTTTCCCAAAACAAGAAAGTGGCTTCTTGAAAACACTTGAATTGCTGAGTTTAGTGCGTGTGTCAGTGACATTACGCATACATTACCGCCAGCTCAGATCCGCGGGTTTGAAATGTGCTGCACAGCCACACACTGCAGCCAGTATTCCAACTTTTCATCACTGTTAATGCTGATTTCGCCACAGCTTTTCAGGAAGGAGGGTTTTGCCTTTTTAGAATTTATGCTTACACCCTGGAATTATTCTAAAAAAAAAAAACCTAGTTAAAACATTTTTAAAAATACAGTGAAGTTCTGTTTAGAAAATCCAGTCTTTATTATTCCTGCAGAGCTCCTTCCTTCCCATCATCACACAGCAAACCCTCAACAGTCTAATGAGCTTCAGTCCTCAGGCCTGCTGTGAATATATTTGTTTAAAGTTAAAAATTATTACTGGAGTTGGAGACAGTGGAGTTACAGCTCACTGAATAGTTGTATGGTTGGTTTTCAGTGAAAGTTACGGTTGCTGTGGAGCACTAAAGCGCTCATAATGATGAGGACATGTGGCTTTAACTGCAGCACATTGGCCCCGTTAGTTTGGGTCTAGTACAGCCGCTGATGAGGCTGATTTTAACGCATCACCCAACACACACAAGGATTCCTGCACCAAAGGGACTATTAATCTTAGTAAACGAATTTGCATTTTAATCTTTGAGCTTTTTATTTAATTTTCATTCAACCAAATGTGTCTGTGGCAGTTAAAATAAAAACAAAATTATCAAAAACATGAAGAAGAAGAAAAGAGAAAGAAAAATAGAGGAACCCCCCCCCCCCCCCATCAGCGTGTGTGTCCTTTCAAATGCGCAACAAATTATTCTCAGTTTCTCTCAGAGGCTTGAATTCAAAAAGGAGACTTGCTGTGTAAAATGCGCGTGCATGTGCACACACACACAAATGCGCACACACACACACACACACACACACATTGGACTAAACACAGTTGGGAAACACCTGTTAACTAGGGAGCCACTATAATTTACATCCTCCCCCTAAATAAGCAGCGCCCAGCCAGAGGAAGTCCCCGGGGCCTTCCAGCTTCATGGCCGAGCACAGTGAGCTCAAGTCGGCGTCCCCCAAGCGCCAGGTCCCGCTACTGCTGCATCGGTATTATGGAATACAACATTCAGTTTTCATTTATATTTTTGGCTCACTGCCTCGTCTCATTAGGAAGAAACGGTTCTTGCTTTTAACAGAACCCAGGTTCATTTTTTTCAGCATTTGGGCAAAACAGCTCCTCCGCCTTTGTGAGAGTTTGACTTTTTTTTTTTTTTCTTTGTTTTCTTTTTTTTTTCTTTTGTCCCTCCTCATATTCCGTATACTGAAGCTCAGAAAGCGACGTCTTATTTGTTTTTATTTTATTTTATGTATTTATCTATATTTTAAAAGTTAAAGTTCGCCTTCAGAGCACCGGGCCCAGACCATAAAAAATATTGAATCTTTTTATTTCTTCTGTCAGTTTCTCTGATCTTTTACTCGCAGGAATATTTCACTAGCTTGTGATCTTGAGTCCTTTATTTCTGTCCTTGTGTGCGCGCCTCGTCTTAATCACATCCATGCACTTTTTTATGAACAGACCGACTTCGTCCATGCAAACAAGTGAGCGGTCGCGCACGCGCCCGGATCAGCTCGCACTGCCGCACAAAAGCCGCAACACTCAGAAGAGGGAATAATAAAATTAGTAGTGTGGGAAAAATGCAGCAGAGCCATTAGTAGTAATTTCCAAGCTGAAAAGTCCTCTCAGCGCCAGCAATAAATAGCGCGTAAAAACGCACTTTTGGAGCAAAGGTGCGCCCGAGGCGGGTCATTGAACTCACCGCGCGGCGATGATTGAATTATAGTTCCTAAAAAAAACAACAAGAAAATAAAAGAAAAATCAGAAACTCTGGTTCAGATCCAGTGGTCGTGACGCGAAGATGGATCCTTTCAAATTGATTGTATTGATTGTCAGATCAACCAGCCCTTCACTTCTAACGAGCAGCTGAGCCGTTTTTATTCTCCAACCAAACACGTTAGTGAACAATAATTATCTTACAAAAGTGGAGGATGAGGAAGGAGGAGAGGAGTTACAGACACATCTTTATTCAGATGGAATCACACAGAGACATGGGGCTTTTCTAGTGGAGGCTGTTTTCGGTGCGGGAGAAGTTTTCATTCTGTAACATCTTTCTAATTAAAACGATTTACTGCAAATTAAACAAAACGAAGGAACTGTAGCCTATAGTTTTATTTTATCTTTTTTCTATTAATTATCACTAGGCCTGTGTATGAGACATGACATCTCTACATTAAAAACTACAGCACAGAGCTCATTCATCCTCTACATCAATAAATGGATTCCTGTTAATTAATAATTTTATTCTTAAATCTGAAGCTTTATTTCATATATATTTCACAGTTGATGTTTACACACACAGGCAGCTGCTTTTATAAAATCACAGCTGAATTCTTCTATTTTTAATGACATGTTAATGAGACGTTCAGGGCCAATTATCAGACTGATTTCACTCACATTTGTTACATTAAATGTTTTACGTATTTAAACGATAATTAAAACAATCCTGCGTTTCTTAAAATTACATTTTCGTTTTTAATTGAGAAAAACCAAAGCTGAATTTTTGGTCAAATGAAACGTGTTTGTTCGTCTTCACTGTGACACGCTGTCACCCACAGTGATGAAGCGTCTTGTCAGTTTTTGAATCATTTTATTATCATCTATAATCTCAGTTTCCAGAGCTGATGATTTACAGGCCGCCGCTGATTCCTGTGGCAGCTGAATTAAACTCTACTCCACATTTGAACGCGCTCCAAAGGCCTGATATTCATAATATCATCATTTAATGTGAAGGTGATCGTAACTTCTTTTGTGTTTTTAATTGTAACTTTTTACGTCAAACGACGCGTTAATACAGACGCTCTGTTTGCTGTGAATTCTGGGTTTTATGCTCATTTTAATCCTAAAATATGAATTAAATTATTTCTGACAGAAACAGGACGCACGTCTTTTGATTGTAGTCACAATGAATTCTCCACAGTTGTTTTCTCAACCAAACTCAATGTAATATTTTGGATTTTTTTTAATGTAAAGTCAGAAAATATCTGCCGTCTTTATTTATTCATTTAGGCTTCATCATCTCCTCTTCCTCCTCTCCTCCCAGAGGAGCAGTCTGCAGGCGCAAAGAGGAGGAAAAAAAGTGTCGAGGTTGTAGGAAAAAGTAGCAAAAGATGATTTATTTGTCAGCGTTTTCGATTCCTCACCCACTCCCTCCCCCCTTCTCTCTCTCTCTCTCTCTCTCTCAGCAGTCAGCTGTTATTGCTCTCCATTGATCTCCCTCCTTTTGCTCAGCGAGAAGTGAACTAAAATTAATGTCCATTTCACACCTCTGTCCTGGATCGATGGCCGCAGGGACACAAGTTTATTTTAATTTAGATCCCGAAGAAGCGCCACGTCCGAAATAATAATAATAACAATAATAATATGAATATAATACTGATAATAATAATAAATCCTCCCCTCGGCTTAATTATGACCGGTGTGTATCGCGTCGGAGATGATCACGGAGCGGCTTCAAAAATCAGTGGGAAATGTTTTTTTATTAGTGAACTAAAGGTAAAATTAATTTTAATTTTTTCTTTTCTTTTGGCGGAATGTATGAATGTTCTTCTGCTGCTCACTTTGTTTTTATTTACCGCCAACTCTCTGAGGGAGAAGAGGAGACTGATCAGGAATTGCTTCTTTTTTTTTTTTTTCTCAAATTCCCTCTGAGTTCATATTTATTCAGGCCTACAAATATATAAATGTAAAGGATATTTCTCACATTTGGGGAATATTAATACGTTATGACACGCGCATTAACACCCCCTTACTCCTCCTCCCCCCTCCCTCCCCATAACATGACACTGATAGTAAATTAACCGTGGATCGCTCAGGCTCAGTCGCGACTAGTTTGATGACCCCCCTCGGTCTATTAAGTCCTATCAATATGCACTAATTCCTCATTCTTTATTAAAAGCAGAACCGACTCCTTCTCCACTCCTTCACACCCCCCCACCTCCATCCCTCCCTCCCTCAAGCCCCCCCCCACCCCCCCTCCTTTCCTCCCGCGTTCCTCCTCCTCCTCAGTGAGTGTGTTTTATTATTTTGTTGTGCTAATAAACACCGCGCACGGGAGCTAATTTGACATGCAGACTGTAATTGAAATAAGCGCGTCGCCGGCAAATAACAAGTGTTTGAACACGCAGACAGCAGAGCCCCCCCCCCCCCCCCCCCCCGTCCCCCCGTCCCCCCTTGGAGAGACAGAGGGAGAGAGAGCGCGCGCTCGTCCTGCGCGTCCTGCATCCTAAAACTTGGTGTTATTGTTGTGTTGTTATCTCCGTCATAATCACCATGATTAAGCGCGGGGAGCCGGATGCGGTCATTTAATGGATGGATATTGTTGGTCTGTCTCGCTCATCAAAGCCACCGAATGTTTCTCCTCACTGGAAATTGCAGCCTGTCCGTAACGCAGATTGTGTTTTCGGGTGATTTTGATTGATTTGTCTAATATTCCGTGATTGAACTTGGATGAAAACTTTTTTTATTTGACACGCCATCACTTTTATTTGTTATATTTACAGGGCGTTTTATCATAATTGTGTGTTTTAGGCAAATAGACAATTTAAGCTTTTGTTTTCTAATAACTGAGACCGAGAAGGATTTTCCAGTATATTTTACTGGCTATAGAAGAACCATCACATCAAATTAAGAATATTGTCATATTAAAAAAATATATAGAAATGCAACAAATGCTCAGAAATGCTTGGCTTCATGTTAATTCAATTATTTCTAAGAAACTGAGCCAAAAAAAAAGGAATTGTGCTGTGAACCTGCAGTTTATCCTCTCACTGCAAACCTGCATGCAGAGCCAATTATTCCGTTTATTGATGACAGGAAAGGGGAGTAGCTCACGTCCAGTCATTTTCTATTGGAAGGAAATCACTCCATGGAGGGGGATGCAGCGCTGTGTTTAATGGTCTGATTGCATTGGAGCAGGCAGCCATGGGTAATGCCGTTACAGGGGGAAATATCACTGGGCAACAAGAGAAAGTCAAAGAATTAGACTAATGGGGAGGAGGAGGGAGGGAGGGGTGAGAAGTTGTGTCGGATGTCAGATACTTTCTATTCTCCATATTGCTCTGTGTCTCTTTCTCTCTGTGTGTATCAACCTCCAACCCCCCCCCCCACCTTTGTCCCCCCCCCCCACCCCACCGCCACATCATATCTCTCTCAGGTTCCCCCCCCCCCCCCCCCCCATTCGTCAATTACACCATGAGCCGCATCACACAAGCTCCCTGCTTGGAAAATAAGCTAATATTCACCCCCCCCCCCCCCACACCCTCCTCACTCCCTCCCCTCCCTCACACCATCACACACACACACACCTCCCCCAGAAGACACTGTTGGTGCATTTGCGTCCATCGATTGCAGACAGGCAGTATTTGTGTAGCCTACTTATCATTTCTCTCTGTGCAGCCAGGCAGGAGACGAGACTGATACAGGCAGGCTGGCCTGACCAACCGGGGCATGAACACACACACACACACACACACACACACACACACACACCTGCAGGAACACACATGCATCTGCGTGCATGTCCTCACACAGGGACTTTGATATTCACCCTGCTCTGCTCAGCAGCCTGGTGATAAGTCACAGATTTGGTTGTTGGTTGAAGCCTCTCATGTCAGAAAGCTTCTGCTGCTCTCTATCTGACTCTGACCTTTGACCTCTGCATGGAGCAGAACATTACTTTTCCCCACAGGCGTCAAAGAAGTTTCCCTTTGTTCATATTATGATTATTAACTGCACAACAGAGGATTATTACAGCAAAAGTAGTGTACCTGGCAACAGTTTTCCCTTGTTAAACTCAAACTAATTGGCTTGCACTTGCATGCAGCCTGTAGTACAAATCGGTCAGCCAGCCAGCCTGTCTGCCTGCCAGCCAGCTAGATTAGTGGCTGCTGTTGTACACGCCGGCACAGCACAGCACAGCACAGCACAGCACAGCACAGCACAGCACAGCACAGCACAGCACAGCAATAAAGAGTCATAGCAGTCATGAGCTGTGCCACACACTCCCTCGCTCCCTCACTCACTCCCTCACTCACACTCCTGCAGGACAGCAAACAGGCTCCGTCACCTGTCGGTCAGCGACGAGACACTGGTGACGTCTGTCAGGCTTTTTTGTGAGCGCGCACATCAGAAGTTCAAAGTCTTATGACTTGAACAGAAACAGGTAAATATGAGGCTTCTGTTAAGATCACCATCGCAGCTCCGTATCAACTGCAACGCAGATCAAGCACAGAAAGATGTTTCATTTCAAATGGAAAGGGAGGGTATGTTTGTGATTGTTAGATATGAAGCAACTGAGGAGGAATTTCAAGCCGAGATTTTCCTGTTTCCATGACTATTAATTATTATACTCACCAGTTCAGGCCTTCCCAGAACACGGGCCAGTACTGCTGCACCTGACAGCAGCCAGACATGTAGAGCAGAAGTGTATTTAACATCATTGCACGGAAGCAAAAAGGAAGAAGAAAAAAAAAAAGATGCTGAGATTTGGTTTACCAGTGATCCAAAAATACACTTTGGGGATGGTAATCTATGAGCTGAGGAATGGTGTGCTTTTCCCATTTAGCTTTGTCCGGTACCAGGAATTAGCTGGCCCCACTGAACGGGGCCTCCACGAATAGAAATCCCTGCCACAGGTCAGGGCCGACGTCCAGAATGATTTCTGTCTGCTGGCCATGGCTCTGTCTCCGAAATCACAAAGGATTATTTGAGAAGTAAATCCTCTTTTTTTTTTTTAAGAGGAGTATTGCATGAAAGAAAATTTATATATACATATATATATATATATATTATATATAAAAATTAAATTATATATAAAAATTGTCCCTCTTCTTTTTTTTCTGCCTTCAAAAACACATATTAGTTGAAGTGTTCCTCACTAAGTAGCACCTTCCACAAAACATATTCGTTGTTAGTTGACTGCTGCAGAAAGCTTGCATCATTTTCACTCGCACAAGCTTGTCCAATCCTTATTGATTTTGTTGCTGAATATTGCACAAGTGTCATTATCCACCTCAGGATGATGTGTGTGTCTGTCTATTATTAAATCTTACTGTAATATGTTTTTTTTTTTTCTTCTTCCCCTGGTCGTGCATATATCTCCTGTTAACTGCAGCAGCTGTTGACTGAAGTGAGTAACCTGGTTACTGATTTCATACCACAGAAGAAGACAGGGAGGAAAGCAAGAGAGAAACATAAGATGGGATATTTGAAAGATGTTTGGAAACAAAAGTTTTAAATCTGAAAAGAAAGACAAGGACAAATCATATGAGGGAGAGAGAGAGGGGGGAGGGGGGGAGGGGAGATAAATGGGTGTGATTCTTATTCACAAGGACATTTGAGCTTTTGCCTCATGGCCAGACATGAATGAGTAGATTTCAATAGTATCGACTGTTGCTTCGGACATCAGCAAACACACGCAGACAAACATGCACACGCACACACAGATGCACACACACCTACGCATGCACAAGCACAAACACTGCAGTCTGTCTGGAATACAGAGTGGACCTGTCTGCATGCTTTTTATGCTAAACAAGAGACAAACACACACACACACACACACTCTGTACAGACACAGTTTACTTTGTAGGTGTGTGTCGTGACGGCAAATGTTTAATATCTGACAGCAGGGTTTTAAATAGCACTGTTGTCTTTTGTCTTTTGGCGAGGGAAGTGTGTTTTCACATCTGTCTGGTTCTACTCTGCAGCGTCTGAAAAAATTGAGTTTTTTGGCTGAAACAATTGAAGAAAACAATAAACCTCGACTTGTGTCATGCACACATGCACTGTGATCATGTGAAAACCACATATCTCCATGTTTGCACTTTCAGATTTTCAGAGAGACTGAAAGTTTTAATGCTCTTCTGTAGTTAGAGACAATTCTTCCATCTTTTAGACTCTTAAGAAAAACGATCCATTGTCACTAAACTTAGCATGTTAGGACAGTTTGAGGATTATGTGTTAGGGAAATGGCTGCTGTTAAGATTAAGAATGTTTTTTATTAAGTAATAAAAATGGAATTCAAGATTTTTTCAGTGATATTTATTATCTTGCTCCAAACTTGCTGTGTTGATCCCAAAAGGTTGATATTTTTAATAGTTGGTCATTTAAAAAAAAATTTATTTGGTTGATATTTACAGTGTTTAAAATGTAAAGGGCTGGAATTAACCTGAAATCAGACGTGCGGAGGTGTTCAGGGTACAGAGGTACAGTGTGTGTGTGTGTGTGTGTGGATGTGGAGGCTGAGGGCAGATGTTAGAGGCTGTAAATTTTAACTGGAGTTTCAGGCCTTTTTTGACATGAACATTTTGTTCTCCGGAGAGTTTTGTTTTCTCTCTCATGCCACATACTTGAGATCGCTCCTTGTTAAATACCAGATTCAATAATGAAAGCTTGTGTTTAGACGATTTTACATGCACTTTTAGTCAGTTTAGAAGTTTTATGGGGCATCAGAATATGATGTGAGGTGTAAATCTAAATTGTCTATATATAGATGATGTGGTATGTATCAGCGTTCGTGTGTGTGTGTGTGTGTGTGTGTGTGTGTGTGTGTGTGTGTTCAGCAGAGATATGAGTTGAATGACACAGCTTGGCATGTCTTGTAATAAAATGTAAAAGTGGCACTTTCACGCTTGTCAACAATCTCTAAATATACCCATGAACCGGGAAGTGTGCGCTCACTCAGACACACACAAACACACACACACACACGTACACACAGACACACGTACACACACATTCAGACAGGCCTGCGGTTCTGACTGCATTTCTCTCTGTCTCCATTAGAAAAAGAAAGAAAGAAAAAAAAAACTGCAGCTGCTTTGCTTCCCGACAGTCTCCACACACACACACACACACACACACCACACACACACACACACACACCAGTCACAGACGACAAGACATTTTTATAACAAAAAAAAAAAAAAATTGGATTCCTCTTCGTTCCTCTCCAAAACTCAGCAGACACAACTGGAAAACTCGATCTGACAAGTTTTCGGTGACACGTTGGAACAGCAAAAGCGTCGGTTACACACTCAAACCAGCCATGCAAGAAAAATATTTATTCCGACCAGTCAACAAAAAGGAAGGCTTCGATGAGACGGGTGCTCTTTGTCAGTGCAGTGTAGTTATTTGGATCCCATTTTCCCTTCCACTTCTTCTGATCCTGACACTCAGAGCTGCTCGTGTTTCTTCTCTCCAACTCTTGATAAAAAAAAATAAAAAAAAACACAAACAAACAAAAAAAAAAAGCTTTTAACATCTGGAAGACAAAGACATTTTATTCTATTTAACAACCTTATTTTGAAAAGCCATCATTATTGTTGCTATTGCAGGTGTAAAGTGATGTTTCCAAATGACTCCAACCACCTAATATTTTGCCTATGGAGCATCCCAAAGAGAAAATAATATTCTATCATTATACTTAAATAACAATAATAACGTTTGTGACCATAGTTACCAATTACTTCACATGGAGTCTGTGACTGCTCCTGCTCACTACACTACACCCCCCCACCCGCCCCCACCTCCTCCTCTTCCTCTCAGTAGCTCATATTCCCTGAGTGAAATTTCCCCTCAGAATGATGTTAAAGCACATTGTTGTTGACACTGCAATTTCACCGACTGCTACAACATTGTCACTTAAAGTGCATATTTGACGTGAAAAGCCCTCCTCGCTGTTTGTGTTTAATATCGCACTGACAGCTGTATCATTCTTGCACACTGTAATCAAATTATGACAGCGTGGTAAATGTTCCCCCGTGACATTTTCTATTATAAAATGCATATACCCGGCGTCAGACAATGTGTGGGTGGTATCCCTAAGTGGCAAATGGGATTGTAAGTGGCACCGACTGACGTTACCTATGTGTGTGTGTGTGGTGTGTGTGTGTGTGCGCTAGCGGTAATTGCACTTCGTGTATTGATGATATGCATAGGTGTGTGTCATCTCATCATGAGTGTTGGAAAACATCACAGACTTTTAGCAACTTTGTGACACCTCTATTAGTGTGATATTACAAGCCTAGTTTGGATGTATTATAAATTACTCTCTGACACAAACTGTTTTTAATGTGATTAATGGAGAACACACAAGAGAACAAGGAAGTTCTTGTTTTCTCCCTTTTCTTTCCTTGTCTCCTCTCCTTTCCTTGTTTCCTCTCCTCTCCCTGTTTTCTTGCATTTCTTTCCTCCCTCTCCTCTCCTTTCCTTGTCTCCTCTCCTTTCCTTGTCTCCTTTCCTCTCCCTGTTTTCTTGCATTTGTTTCCCCTCCTCTCCTTTCTCCTCTCCTCTCCTCTCCTCTCCTCTCCTCTCCTCTCCTCTCCTCTCCTCTCCTCTCCTTTCCTTTCCTCTCCTCTCCTCTCCTCTCCTTTCCTCTCCTCTCCTCACCTCTCCTCTCATCTCCTCTCCTCTCCTTTCCTCTCCTCTCCTCTCCTCTCCTCTCCTCTCCTCTCCTCTCACCGGAATACCCACCGTCCTCTTATTGGATTGGCTGCTTCATGTTGGCGGCCCTTCACTCACCGCCCCTCGGCCTGCTGGGTAATGATAATAAAATTGAAATATCCCGGTACTTATCAGTGTATTACCTCCCTATCAACACCTCCGACACACTCCTACTTTAGAGGTTACACAGGAGAAAGTGTGATCTGATCTACAGCGCGAACAGAGAGAGAGAGAGAGAGAGAGAGAGAGAGAGGACACTGGGCGAGAAAAGTGAGAAAGACAGAGCGAGGAAGAGGAGGAGGAGAGAGAGTAAACTGATAGACAGAGAGAGGGAGGGGAGACAGACAGACAGACAGAAAAGAAAAGAGTTTTGTCACGGCTACATTTTCAAGGTGCTATTTCCAGGATGGATTGTCATAGGTGGAGAGGAGAGGGTGAAAAGAGGAGGTGGTGGAAGAAGAGGAGGAGGAGGAGGAGGAGGCGTGTAATGTGACTCTGTGGCATCTGTCCAGACCAGAGGCGTGTTAGCGTAAGCCGTTCTCAACACTCCACACTAGCCTACTGTACATTTGCGGTAATGTAAAACATCTCACATCTCCCCATCTCTCTCCCTCTGTCTCTGTCCCCTCTCCTCTCTCTTGGCAGTTGTTGGTGTGTGTGTGTGTGTGTGTGTGTGTGTGTGTGTGTGTGTGTGTGTGTGTGTGTGTGTGTGTGTGTGCGCGTGTGCGTCTTTGTGTGGGAGGTGGAGGAGCGTGCCAAAGCCGAGATCAGGTTTGGAAATTGATTTGAATGAGTGTTGTGGACAGCTGATAGCTATAAAAGATTTTCTCCTTTCATTTCCCAGGGAGTTTCTCCTTTGATGTTGGCTGGTAGTCAACGCAGCTTTGAAGCTCGTCTAGAGCGGGCCAAGGCTGCTACTTGATACTGTGTGAGTTTGTGTTTGTTGTGTGTTTATGAAATGTGTGTGTGTGCGCACATGACTTCATGTTTGACCTTTTCAAGCCACTTTTATGATAATAAAAGTGAGAATATTGCTTTATCTCGTAGCATGTAAATTTGATCAGATAGGGGGAAAAAAAAATCGGGTTAAATTACCCTTGATAACCTATTTGCATTTCGTCATTTGTGTGATTTTTTTCTTATCCTGAAAATCCCACAATCCCTGATGTACTACAAGCACATCTTTACCTTCCCTAAATCTTAGCATATTGGCTGCTTAACAAGCCCAGCCACCTTCAAATTGCCCTTTGGGGATAAGAATCTCCGAAATGTTATTTTGTCGTTTCATCGGCTGCCTCTCCGCGTTCCTCAGACCGACCAATCGCACGCTCCGATCTAATCCCCAGGAGGGAAGATTCTAGTCTGTTGCTACGGATGCTGGGGGGTCGCGGGGTCAAGTACGGCTAATTTATTCACTCAGTCAGATTTCCTCTGGCTCGTGGATGGCAGATGGAGAGGTCTGATATGATATCACCCAACTGAATCACCCGAGGGAGAAGAAGGGAGGCAGCGACGGCGAAGGGAGGGAGAGATGGAGGGATGAGAGGAGAAGAGATTGACAGGGGAGATGTGAAGAGAAAGGAAGGACAGATAGTAAAATTGGGGGAATTAAAAGTGGTTAGATAGAGAGATAGGGGGAGAGGGTAGCATAGCCTGCAAAGAGTGTGGAGAGTGTTCGCCCCAGCGAGTCGGGTGTCGAGCTGAACATTGAGCCACATAGCCTCTTATCAGATGTGTGGTTGTGGGTGAAGTGTGGATGTGTGTGTGTGTCCTTATCTTAAGACAAGTGGTTCTGGTCCAATAAGATCCTGGGAGATGGTAGGAATAAGCCGCTTAGACCGAGATCTGAGATGGAGGGAGGGAGGGAAGAGAGATAGCGCTAGGAAGATCAGACGAGGAGATGAGGATGGAGAGAAGAGGAAGAGGAGGAGGAGGAGGAGGAGGAGATGGACAGATTAGGAGGGTGGAGGACAAGGAGGGGACATTTGGAAAGAGATGAGACGTGGAGGGTTGTGGAGATCGAAATGGAAAGATGTGATGTGGAAACAGTTTGGAGAAGTTTTTTTTTTTTTTTTTTTTTAAGAGAGCAGAAGAGAAAGGGGAGGGGAAAGTGGGAGAAGTTTTGGGGTTTGGAAATAGTTCTTGGCTTTTTGTCAAAGGACAGGGATTTACAGGATTTGATCAACAGTGACACTTTTTCCCAAGAGTTTTTGAATTCGTAGCTTCAACAACAGTGTCCGCCTAAGAACACTGTGTCCCCAAAGGCCTTTGACTTCAAGTCTTGGCTTCCAGCGGCGCCTTTATTAAAAATTTTCCACTCAGCTCCCCCTCCTTTCCGCTACATACAGATCGAGGACAAGACATGTCTCCTCTCTGTGAAAATACCTCTCATTAAAACAGGACGAGGAGGTCGAAGAGAAATGTGAATTGGTGTTATGAATATTAAAAAGCAAAAGAGCTGATTTTAAGCACTTTTATAGGTTAAACTAGGACTCAGGGCTGTTTAAAATGGCAAAGGCCACAAGGGATCTCTGAACAGAGTATTTATCAAAGTGCAGGTGTTGTCTACTAAATATATGATCTGTAATTACATCACATTTCAAGTCTAAATGGGATTAAGCGGAGCGTTCGGTTGAGAGGTTACTTTGCTCTTGTAAGACCTTGTTAATGTAGAGCTACCCAAGAATCCTAATCTAAGTCATAGAGCTCTGAAACTGAATTGAAATCTAATGCTTGTGCTTTGTATCCCCTCAGTGTGGACACCACGTGAAGATGAGGAACCAGCTTTGATGCCCACCATCCCAGGACCCTTTGGCTTCCACAACACCTCCAACAAACTCTCCCAACGGGAGGCTTTTACCGCTTTGTACCCAGGAGGCAAAACTACATCTTGAAAAATCGTCGTATTTATTAATAAGAACCTGTTTCAAACTGTGAAGTCTGTACAGGACTGGACAAACC
This sequence comes from Seriola aureovittata, assembly GCF_021018895.1. Lineage (NCBI taxonomy): Eukaryota > Metazoa > Chordata > Actinopteri > Carangiformes > Carangidae > Seriola > Seriola aureovittata. The sequence continues at coordinate 23,200,409 of NC_079375.1, read as the reverse complement.
CAGTGGCACTTACCTGGCATGGAATGATCTGAAGTGAACTGAGGTCAAGTGAATTTGACTGGAGACAGATCAACTCTCTTTAGTTCCACTGAAGAGAAATGAACTGAAGCTGAACCTGAACCTGAAACCTGAACTTTGGCGGACATTAATTCATTTCTTCAAGAATACACTTGTTTCCCACGAACGGCTCTTTTCTGAGCCCCTTCCTCCAAAAACCAAACTTGTTTCTCTAACTCTCCAAACCAGATTCCCTCACCTCCTCAGACCCTTTCCAAGGGTCTTGGAAATTGTCTCCAAACTAACTGGGGAGGAATCATTTCCTCCTCTTCCTCCTAAAATCCTTGCGACCTCCTTCCGTCCAGACATGGACCTCCACAGGGCAGCCTTCAAAATGGAGAGCTCCTCCTACCTCCCCAACCCCCTGGCCTCCCCAGCCCTGATGGTCCTGGCCTCTACCGCCGAGGCGTCCCGCGATGCCTCCATTCCCTGCCAGCAGCCGCGCCCGTTTGGCGTCCCAGTTTCTGTTGAGAAAGACGTCCACTTGCCATTTAACAATGGTTCGTACACTTTTGCATCAATGTACCACCGCCAAGGCGCAGTCCCGCCTGGATTCCCCAACAGGGACTTCCCTCCGTCCCTCCTCCACCTCCATCATCAGTTTGCCCCACCTAACCTGGACTGCTCGCCAATCAGCATGCTGAATCACAGCGGCGTTGGTGCCTTCAGGCCTTTCGCCTCGCCTCCGGAAGATCGGGACGGGGCGCCAGGTGGGTATCAGTCTGCTTTCACCCCAGCCAAGCGCCTCAAAGGCTGCCTGGATGCAGAGGCTTCTCCCCACCTGCGGTACTCTGATGCAGAGGGGAAAGAGTATGACTTTGGAGGTTCTCAGATCCCTCCCGGAGGCTCACCCAGCAGCGCCCTGAAAGCCGTGGAGGACAGCGGGAAAAAGATCTTTGCCGTGTCGGGCCTCCTGTCTGATCGAGAGACTTCCTCCAGCCCTGAGGACCGCATTGAGCGCTGTAAGTAGCAATTTATTATTATACTACAACCACAAAACTCCAACCACACTGAACTATTCACACAGATGGTGAGACACCGGATTGTCCCTCTGCTAGAGTCTAGACTTGGAAAGTCTCTGACGAGGAGCACTGAAGCTGTTCTCCTTGTCGTAGACCTTAATACAAATAATTCAAATTACTGGACCTCATTGCATAATGTGCTCACGCCAATAAATACATTTACACATCCTCTCTTCCAGTGCAAACACAAATCAGCCTCAACATGCTTGTGATATTATGAAAATGAGATGTTATTTTGCATATTTTGGGGAGGTAATATCCCTTGTCCAAATGTCCAAAATCTCTGATATAAATTAGACACACCGCTAAAAGCACAAGTTGTAATATAACAGTCTTGTATCCAGTCTTGTGTGCAGGATCTTCACAATGTTACACCTCCAATACTTATTTTACATTTTAGCAAAACTGAAATAACAACTTGTACAACCACCATGTTTTAGGACTAATGCACAGACAGCTCTTGATTATTAAACCTGCGAACAAGACACATGCAGCAAGACGCATAAAAACAAAACGTCAAATCTAATTCTAGCAAATAAAAACCAAGGTAAAACTAAAAGACTGCACATTTTCACACACTAGCACAACACACGCCGATAAACAATCCCATCTATGTTCTCTTGTCATCATCTCTCCTGGCTCCCCCTATCCTTGTTTCACAAGTCCACAAGCTCCGCCGGTCACATTAACATTCACCAGTTGAAGGATGCCATTTGGCCCTCACGCACTGGGAATCTGATTAGTATTTGTGTGTGTGTGTGTGTGTGTGTGTGTGTATGAATGACTGGTTCAGAGACCGGCCATGCTCTTTGCCATCAGCATTCATCATAGCTCTACGCTGGCAGCCCCGTTGCCAAAAGATTTACCCACATACCCAAAACCTTGGCAGACTGTGTGTGTGTGTGTGTGTGTGTGTGTGTGTGTGTGTGTGTGTGTGTGTTGTGTGTGTGTATTAAAAGGGAGGTGGGAGAGGAGTTGTAAGAGCTCCAACACACAAACACACAAGCCTGCACAAACACTCTTCCAGACACACAAACAGCTCTCAGCATGAGCACCGACATCTCCTACACATGTCAACAAGCTGCATCGGATCTCGGTGACAAATTAGGAAACACAGACATAGAGACGTGCTCGTGCTGTCTTTCTCTTTCTGTATTTTTATAACGATTCACTCTCTCCTCTTTTAAGTTTATCATATCCCTCCTTTTTTTTTTTTTTGTCTTTACTTCACTCTTCCTTCTTTCCATCCTCCTTCATCTTTCAGCTTGTGTGTGTGTGTGTGTGTGTGTGTGTGTGTGTGTGGTGTGTGTGTGTGTGTGTGTGTGTGTGTGTGTGTGTGTGTGTGTGTGTATGTGTGTGTGTTTGAGGGATGCATCCTTGATGGAACATATGAGAGACAGAGGCGACGACCTGAGACTGATCCGATAAAAAGACCACCGCAGGAGAGACAGAGAGGGTGAGAAAGAGAAGGATGAAATTGGGAAAATGACACCCGGCGGCTGGCTGTGGGGGAATAAGAAAAGAGGAGAGAGATATCAAAGAGCACATAAAGTGAGAGAGGAGATGAGACGAGAACAAAGACACGAGAGACAGAAATATGGAATAAAGCGATTTTAGAGAAATTAGATGATTTTACTGAATATCCAGTTCTGTCTCATGTGCGTTTTCACTTCTTGTGTCAGATATTGGTAAAGTACCTCGTGGTAGCGCGAGTGTTGAGTATGTCAGTGCCATATGTGCCACCTTATCACTGCACATTCATGAGCACTAAGACTGAAGCCAGAAATAGAAAGGGAGATGGGTGCAGGGCTCCTGTGCTGTCTTTTGGAACGGCTGAATCTGTATCTAATCAGGTTAAATCTTGGCACAAGTAGCCTCCACCTCCACCATAGGCTTCTAATGCAATTGGATGTGCAGAGGCACTGCTTACAGAAAAGAATTATGGGTTCTCCTTCACTGGGTTTGGCTGTCCAGTGGAGGCGTAAAGAACAAACAACACTTTGGTACAATCCCATGAGGACACAGTGCTCTCGCTGCTTCTCGCTGCTTCACACACACATTAGCTAACTAGCAAGCCTCCGTGTGCTGCTTCACACTTTACAGTAGCAGCGTCTCCACAGCCCCGCGGTGAGAAGAGGTTTATAATGCTCGGGATCACACAGTGTCATCACAGATTCTTTTATAGAAACGTAAAAAAAACAAACAAACAAATAATTACAACTTGTAGATTAAATCTCAAAGGTTTTCCAGAACCTCTCCCACTACAGGCTACATGGCTTTAGGGTGCGTTCACAGCAGCATGACAGTGTAGATTTTAGAGTGAACTTTGAACCACTTGTGTGTCAGTAAATATGTATCTTATCTGTGTAGATATTATTTTACATGGACACGATCTACCACTGTCATTAAAACGCTGATAACGCCTCACTAAAGTAATTACACACGACTGATGATCATTTAGATTTCAGAGCAGGACAGGAGACGGTTCCTTTGGCTTTTTCCTTATTTCGTGAACATCTCAACAATCCCAGTCGTGTGGACGAGTGTTTGATCGTCGGTCGCCGTTGTAACAATTCTGTTCAGTCGTCTCCAACCTCTTGTGGAGTTTTGACAAACTAATTTTTCTGGCTCTCAACAGCATTTAATGGTCTTTATGAGTGAGTGAACTCTATTTTGAGCGACTTTGAGGCAATAACGGCTAGATTTCATCTTCTTTTTACTTTTTTCCGATCACATCCTGATCATGTGAATATTGATACCGTGTGCGGATACAGTATCTCTGTGTTTCAGCTCTCCATGGACGATGACCATCTAAAGACTTGCAAAATCTGATTTGGCGAGTCAGTTGAATCCACTGTGTCTTCTAAATATATACATTTATAAATCACAGTGTCATCACTATGGACACAAACCAATTCAAATGGATCTGTGAAATGCTAATTTTATCATCTAATCCCCATTCAGTTGATTGATTGATCCAATTATTGATTGATTGATTGACTTTATTGTGCACCTCAGTGGAAATTTGTCTTTGGCTTCTCCCAAAGTACAGGAACCCCCCCCCATACAATCAGCATAACACAACAACAACAACAACAACATTAAAGACTAACAACGTAGCCGCCAGTAGTGTGAATGAGCAGCTAGCAGCAGACGGTTAAATTAATACCGCAGAGCGAATGTAAATAAAATGACAAGATGAGTATCAAGTGTGGTTTTGTGTTCAACGACTGTACGGTGTAGGGAATAATAGACGTATATTGTTGTTTATGTTGATAGTTAAAAATAAAAAGTACAATGTAAACTTCACAGCAGATGAATTGAAGTGACCAGATCTTAAATGTGATGCAGATCCTCAACACTTACTGCTTTTACATCCGTCTTGCATTCATCCGTTATCTGATCACAATCCAATCACCTGTCACACAGGTTAATCCCACGTGTGAAGGTGATCCTTGCGTCTTTGCTTGAAAAAAAAAAAAAAAAAAAAGGATATTAAACAACTTGAAAAACCCTACAACCCTAACTTCCCTGCACGGCGCTCTGTGGAGCTAACGGCGTGCCTCTCCAGGCAACAGTGGCCTACTCTGCGCTAAGCCCTCCCAAATCCCCGCACCGCGCCGGCAGGCACGTCGGCTGTTAACTAAACCCGCTAACCTGTCAGCCGCTAAACCTGAGCATAAAGGCCCCATCATGCCTTAAGAGGACTATGCATGTCATATTATTGTAAAAGCTATTACCGTTTACAGTATTCACACTGTGAGGTTTTAGCAGGAGAGTGAAGGGATACAAAAGGTTTTTTTTTTTTTTTTACAGTAAAAGAGAGAATGGAATTATGGGATGTGTGATTGGAATTAATGGGAATGTTGACAAGTGAAACAATCCGCCCCTCGTCGTGCACTTTTGTTTGTTTGCAGAGGGGATTTGATGTTTTTGCACGACGTGTCGATGTGGAGGTTTGTGTGTGCGCGTGTGTGTGTGTGTGTGTGTGTGTGTGTGTGTGTGTGTGTGTGTGTGTGTGTGTGTGTGTGTGTGTGTGTGTGTGTGTGTGTGTGTGTGTGCCATCTCTCCATCATTTTTCCATCCCTCCCTCCTTTGCACCCCCCCAACTCCTCTCCATGTGTGTGTATGTGCATCTCCCCATATGAGAGTGTGACAGCTGTAGTCTGTGTACATTCTGTAGTAAGTTTGTTTACATTCTCTGTGCTCTCCGATTTACAAGGCTGAGAGATTTACACTGAACCTGACCCTGAATACCTAACCCAGCTTCTTTCTTTCTTTCTTTCTTTCTTTCTTTCTTTCTTTCTTTTTCATTTTTACAATCACAATTACAGTAAATGCAAAAAAAAAAAAAAAATAGGCAAAAAAGTAATTTAGAAGACAAATGTACAATTGAAAGAAAGAAGCAGGAATCTTTGGCAGCAAAAGAAAGAAAACACAAATTCTTTAAGCTTGGAGCGAGGGGAAGGAACGTATGAGGAAGGGGGGGTGAGATAAAAGAAAGGATAAAAGCAATAAGGGAAAAAAAGCGATGTGGGAAGGAAAGAGGGAGGACGGTGAGATGTTGAGCTGAAATGCAGATCCCATCTGCCTGACTGAAATAAAAAGCAGAGGAATTCTTCAGACAGGTAGATGGTAATAATATCCACAGTGACCGGCCGTGCTGCAGGAGGGGGTTTCAGTTAAATAACACTGATGCACAGACACAACGTGCCTCCTTTGACTGCAACTTATTCCCATCAACGTATACCAGTTTTAATGTTTAACCGAGTGCATCAGCCACAGCTGTTAAAACACACAGCGAGAGACCTCCTCCGCTTTTCTTCTGTTCTTTTTTTGGTGTTGCCTCCTTTCTTTGTTTATCTTTATCTTTTCTTTTTTTTTCTTCCCCTGTGCACCGAGCAAATGTCATGTGTGTTGTTTCTCTCAGGGTCTCAGAGTAGCAACAAACTGTGGAACGCTAAAGAGAAAGAGAAATAAATGAAAGTCGCAGCAGAGAAAATAAACTGGGGAGGAAAAAATAGAGTTCTCACAAAGGGAAAGATGGATGAGACTGATTCTGATGTTGATGGATGACGAGGGGGATTTTTGTTTTGGAGTTTCGCCTCCGTCTTTGGTTCGATGCCGTCATTATACCGCGGCGACTCCTGCACAGACCCACCTGTCAATCAAGCATCCAGATGTTTTTTTGATGTTGTTTGTTTTTTTTTCTCTCTCCGATCATTTCCTTGCGTTTCTCATTCTGCTGTGGCACATAAGGGGTTAAACAAGCAGCCAAGGAGACAGAGACACTCATCCTTCTCCTTGTCCTCAAAAAAATACCCCCCCCCCCCCACTCCCTCCTCTCCCCTCCCTCCCCACCACCTCCATCTCTGCCTGTCACGGTCTAGTGGCAGGGTTAAGTTAAGTAAGAGTGTTCTAATAATTAGGACTGGGACTCGCCTGCCCGCCCGTGTGTGTGTGTGTGTGTGGTGTGTGTGTCTTCCTGTCAGTGCTTAGCCAGATGTTAAAAGGCTTGTCCCTCTCATGTTGCCTCCCTGTCAGTCTCCACTCTGTGCCACACACACACACACACACACACACACACACACACGCACAGACACGCACACACACACGTACATCGGGGACTGTCCTACTTGTGGTGGCTTTGTTTACCCCCCAAGTGTGTGCCCTTCTGCCCTTCTGGCAGCTCCCCCAGGGTGAGGAGTGTGTGTGTGTTTCCCTGTCAATACCATCCTCCACATATCTGATCCGTCCATACTGTGCGCATACTGAACAATCACAGCTAATGGTGTCTATTTACCGTGAGTTTGGGATGTTAAAGTTTTGTCTTTTGCTATGAGAAACATTTTAATT
>NC_079375.1:23163474-23190974 GCF_021018895.1 Seriola aureovittata | reverse complement strand
TGTGTGTGTGTGTGTGCGTGCATACTCTGATGATTTGCATGCACCAGAATCTATACTATTCAATATTGGGAATGCACCGTGTTAGCTGCAGAGACTTCAAGGTCTCACACAAGTATGTTTCCTGTTCTATCACCGCCATTTCCTCTTAGTCTAAATGAGTCTATTCCACTTTTCATAGGAAATTCTGGTGAAATCTGTTTGTAAAACGTCGCACACCGATGCTAATTCCCATTCTCACAGTATCGTGACGGCCGTCTAAACTGCTCCCACCAGAAGGCCATCTGCGAACGCCGCTTTAAAAAGGGGATGTCCTCTTTACTCATCTGCAGTAAAGGTGCTTCAGCTCAAAACATAATGGTGCATATCTCTCCTGCGGCATGATCGGGGTTTATCCACAATATTTCCCCCGTACTCCTGTTTGTGTGTGTGTTGTGTGTGTGTGTGTGTGTGTGTGTGTGTGTGTGTGTGTGTGAAATTGCATTCACGCTGCGGGCTTTGTTAAAGGCATAAACAGTCGCTGATCACGGATTTGCCTGCACTTCAGAAAAAAGACGCGGATAAAGAAAGATGAGTGTGGCGATTGTTTGTGCACGTGCGTGTGTTCGGTACCTCGAACGCCTCACGAGCCACTTCACGTTGACCCTGTGGTGCCTCCGCATATCTAAAAGGCATTAGAAGGACACGGGAGTGGGGCTGTCCACCGGTGTGTGAGTGTGAGGCTCGGAGCAGAGCTGAGGCACCGCACTCATAAAACCACAGGTCTGAGTTCAGGTAATGACCTTTGCTTCAGGTCAGTTAATAGACCTCTGTTAAAAAAAAAACACACACACACACACACACACAAGTTACCTCTTCAGGCTCTTCATCCTCATCCTCCTACTTCACACCCCTCTCCCTCCTTCCCTTCACCCACCCCCTCCTCCCTACCTCCCTCCTTCCCTCGTCTTCTCCCCCGTCACTGGGGTGTGTGTGGAAACCCAGCCCACTGTTCAGCGGATGAATAATTTAGCGGTGTGTGTATCATCTGTTTACCGTGCTAATCCATCTGTCAGCAGGCACCTATCGATTCGCGCCTGCCTGGTAATTGTGCATCTGCACCACACACACACACACACACACACACACACACACACACACACACACACACACACACACACACATGAGAGCATACACAAACACACACACATACTCATGCACCTATATGATGTGCAGGTTAGCTCATATTCAGATCCTGGAGTTGTCAGCCGGTCGCCCGGACACTTCATCTTCACTGAGTGAAACTGATTTTAGGGTCAAGGTCACAAAAAAAAAAAGTAAAGTCTGATTTTGGACGCAGCAGCTGCAGAGACGTGTGGATTTTTATTTTGCAGACGCACAGGATACGTCTTCATGGTTTTTCAAAGTGCAGGCCTACTATTGTTCTTCAGTATCAACTAATATTGGCTGCGATTCATGTTTTCTTCTGCAGACAAAAACAGGAAATGCACTCGATGATATGAAACGCAGCTGCAAACATCCACACAGCCACAACAGGGACGTAACAGCTCAAAAACAGAACATAATAAAAAACATTGCATCTCGATATTTCTATTAGTTTTAGGTAAAGATCATAAAAAGAAGAAATGGGTAATTACTACGTTAGACAATCACAGTGATCGGAGTCGAAATTCCATAGAAAGCCACTTCCTGAATTTACTAGAAGAAGAGCGACCTCAGCTGTCGTGCAGAGTGGAGACGGCATCGATTCTGAATAAAATCTCAAATCTGAAAGAGAAGCGGGTAAAACTAAGAACTAAGAATTTCTCCTAGTTATCTTCAAGTTTACGTTATTCCTTCTTTTACTCTCTCGACACCTGATTAAAGGTTTTCGGGCAGAGAAAACCATGTGGAGAGATTTTACCAAAGACGTCCGGTTGGTTCCTAAACATTCGCCTGAAACTTAAGATGCTCCGGTAAAATTTCTTTGTTTTCTTCTTCTAGCAACTACTGTGAATTTCCCCTTATTAGTCCTCCTTTATTTTAAATGCACTGGGTCCTTAATTAAAGAAAATACTGTTGGTGTAACTCAACTTGACTTTTTTGAGATTTTATAGGAGGTATATTAATAGAAAACACAGACACTGAAGAGACACACACACACACACACACACACACACACACACACACACACACACACACAGAGCAGGAGCGTAGTAGTAGAGAGTGCAGCGCTACATCCATGGGTGACCATTGATGGTTGTAATTATCAAATGGCTGGTTTTAAAAGCTCATTGATTGATGTCATTAGCTCCATGAGTGATTACTAATTGCTGCTCTAGTATGTTAACCACACAGGATGTATGTGCACGTGTACACACAGAGACACACATAAAGAATCAAGCAAACACACACACACACACACACACACACACACACACACACACACACACACACACACACACACACACACACACACATATTTCAGTTTTTTTTAATCAGTGGATGGATGGGAAGTCATTGAAACACAACTACCCATTTGTGGCCAAATTTCCTAATTGGTTGCTTCCATCTCTGCTTGGTGTGTGTGTGTGTGTGTGTGTGTGTGTGTGTGTGTGTGTGTGTGTGTGTGTGTGTGTGTGTGTGTGTGTGTGTGTGTGTGTGTGTGTGTGTGTGTGTATTGTGTAAGCTGGGGCAATTTGGAGTCAGGTGGTGAAGATAGTTGCAGTAGTTTTGCCATGATGAGAGGAGAAAGTCAGGAGCAGGGGGCTAATCTGGTGCATGGGGTTACTGTGTGTGTGTGTGTGTGTGTGTGTGTGTCAGTTTGGCTGTCCATTTTTAACATTTTGCATTTCATTCTTTCTTCTTCTTCTTCTTTGTGTCGTCGTGTGTGTCCTACCCTGAGTTACGACACTTGCCAAGGGTGTAGGCAGATCGTGCTCTGTTGTCCAAACCTGGCTTCCACCACCAGTCTTTCTCTCTCTCCCACACACACACACACACACACACACACACACACACACACACACACACACACACTCACGTATACGGACGTACACACACTCAGCGGGGGACGCAACGGGGTTCATTTCGATGTGGAATGTCTAATATCACATCCCTGCGGCAAAATGTTCGGAATCCTGCCCTCCTGTCTGTGTGTGTGTGTGTGTGTGTGTCTGTTTGTATATGTGAGTATGTTTCTCCATCTACATGCTTGTGTGTGTGTGTGTGTGTGTGTGTGTGTGTGTGTGTGTGCGTGTGTGTGTGCGTGCGTGTGTGTGTGTGTGTGTGTGTGTGTGTGTGTGTGTGTGTGTGTGTGTGTGTGTGTGTCCATCTGTATGTGTGTGTGTCAGGGGGTGTTAGAAGCAGGCAGGGGCTTAGCAGAGCAAAAGAGAGCAAATCTGTCAGCTCTCCCTGGGCAGACAACCCTTCTGACCCTCATTCAAAGACATATTGATTCTCCTCTACACCCAACAGGGGAGGGTGTGTGTGTGTGTGTGTGTGTGTGTGTCTGTGTGTGTGTGTGTGTGTGTGTGTGTGTGTCCAAGTGCACAAGTGCTTAACACAGCCTGATCTTTCCTCCTTGCTTCCCTCATAAGCGCAGAGCCTCGTTCCTGCAGCGTTGTTAAATAAAATAAAATAGATTTGATTGTTTAATCAATGAAGCAGTTTTTATTATTTGGTATGTGAGTCCACACAAACACTAGAGTGGAAGATAGAGATTATTTCAACAAGTAAAACCACAGATCTTAAAACGCAGCCTGACCTAGTTTGCTGTTCTTTAGGGTTTTTATCTGTCGTGCTCTGTTTCCTGTCTGTTACACACTCAGTTTTGGTTCTGGAAGAACAAAAAAGCGTCAGTGGGCGAAAAAACACAAACCGAGGTGGCCGCAGAGACATGCCTCTCTCTCATCTTAGCACTAACACCATATTAAAGCTCGCTGTGCACTTGTTAGCTCTGCCTTGTTTTCCAAGAAGAAGCCTAATGACCTGTGGGACGTCGCCGATCGGGGCTCTGCAGACTGTTAGGGACCCTCTGTGTACTTTCACATAATTGTCAGAGCAGTGTCGCGCAAAGACTGGCTCCGCGAGCTAAAGGCCAGCGCTGCGAAGATTAAACCCAACCTCCCAAATCATACTGAAGATGGTGTTAGCTAAAGGCTTTGGACAGTGACGACAGTGGAGTGGACTTCACGGGTTGGTCCTGGCATACACTCGCAGCGTTATACTGTAGAGAGGATAAACAGGAAACCTTTATTTACTATGTGCGTTCCTGCAAACAGTTGTGCTAGAGATTGAAGAAATACTCACAAATGCTAAAGCAGGGTGAGCGCTAACAGAAGAGTCGCAGAGAGCTATACAGAGACAAGGAAGCGGTTGAGTTCTGACAACTGAAAACATGAGACTAAAAGCTAGACAACAGATTTTTGTCTCTTTATGTATTTTATTTACAGCCACATGGAAAAATGACACCATTCAGCTTGATTACTTATATTTTTATATCAAAGGAATCGTCCAGTATTTCAGACTGAGCACTTATATCCTTATTGTTTTCTCTCAGATTGAGGTGAAAAGACCAACATGAATCTCATGTTCAGCACAGAGCTGGTGTCTGCTTTTATGTAATCATTCATTGAACTGGATGCAGCTTGACCGGCTTTCTAACCAACTTATTTTGCCCTGCAGAAAGCTGTGAACACATCATAGTTGATATGGTAAATGTGTTAGCAAACAGTTCTTTATTCACACATGCAGTAGACATGGGACAACATTCATTTGTGCTTCTGCTTGCCTGACGAATGTAGATCCACTGACTTTCCTTCTGTCTCCTGAGGGAAATATCTTCCTCTTTAGTTGCTAAATGTTGCCACTATTTTCACCAGCTAGTTGCTAACTTTATGAGTCAGATGTTTGGTTGTGGACTCGTCGCACACAGTGAACAAAAACGTTAAAGCCGCAGGCCGGAAAAAACAAAAACGACGAGCTGAAAGATGCTGAAATGTGACGAAGGAAGATCAGTGTTTGGAGATGATTGTGACTCATGTTACATTACACAAAGAGATTTTACTCACTGTCCATGTAAAGATATTGATCAGTGCAGCTTCGAACAACCCAAACATTCAGTTACTATCAGTAGGAAAAAGTGTTTAACAGAAAAACGACACTGACTTTGCATCAATGTCAGAGAGACTCGTTGCCGCATATGCGTGTGTATGTGTGCTCACTGTCAGGTCACATGTCATGTGACTTGGCACAGGCAGCACAGTGCGAGGTCTCCGGTAATGGCTGGTCGCTGGGGGCAACCGGTCATGGCAGTTTGCGTGTGTCTGTTAGGGGGAGGGGGGAGGTAAAGACTCCTACATGGTGGGGTTGCTGTCTACAACGGCTGCAGCATAATGTCGACAGGCCGCATGCTGACCCCGCACACACACACACACACACACCACACACACACACACACACGGTCAGTGGTATAAGCTGAAAAGTGCTGGCTGCGATGATGAAAGGCAGGTGCACCAACAGGCCGCCGCAGTAAGAGGAAGAGAAAATGAGAGAGGACAAAAAGAACATGTGAAAGTCAAAGCAGGTGAAGAAGAGTGACAGACTTCACGTGGATGATGATGATGATGATGATGGTTCGTTTGTGTGTGTGTGTGTGTGTGTGTGTGTGTGTGTGTGTGTGTGTGTGTGTGTGTGTGTGTGTGCGCAACAGACAGGTGTCCCCGTGTCTCATAGCAAGACGGATAAAGCTCTGAGAGACAGGCAGAGTGTGTGTGTGTGTGTGTGTGCATGTCCTGGATGTATGTGTGTTAAGTAATTAATGCAGCGTAGCACCTGAGGGCTCGCTGACCACCTCTGTCCTGTCGTCACTGTGTTCATAATTCCCGTCAATACGCAGAGTGGTGGCACGCTCATCAATAAGTGGTCAGAATGCTAATTGTGGCATTTGAACAGAGGCGCGACAAATGAACCACGGCCCCTATCTTTTATTTATTTTTTGATTCCTGTAGAGTAAAAGGTGCGTGACACCCAAACTGTGTTTTTAGTTTAATTTCCCAAACAGAGCATCATGACAGCTGCAAGCCTTAAATACCGGGAACACTGTGCCTTTAAACCTCTGTACCAGGTGGCATCATGGGATATCCGGCATGTTGATTTGCTGAGTTTGATAAAAACAGACAAGCTAAATGATAGATTGACATGTAGTATATAATATTTTCTTTTTTACATCATGACATTTCAACATTGTTTATTAGGATTATTTCCTCCTCAAATTACTGACAGCAGAAAAATCTAAATTGTCATATTTCTTTTTTTTTTTTTCTTCGCGCGTGTGTGTGTGTTTGCACTTCACTGAATACCATCACATTATGATTACAGTGTATATAATGGAAAAACCAAGGAGACATGACACTGTCTTCTTCAGTCCTGAGGTGAATGTTGAGGAAATGTGAACAATGTGTTAAAATCTGTGGATTCAAGAAACTAAAACCAAAAGAAAAGTTGATTCAGATCAGAAAACACAATACGCACACCTTGTCTTGTTTCTCCTCTATCTCCATGCTCCTTTGTCACTGTCTCCTCTGTCTCTCTCTCTCTCTCACACACACACACACACACACACACACACACACACACACACACACACTCACACTCACACAGTGCGGGCCACAGATGGCATGGTGGTGTCAGGGTGAGAGGGGTTTGTTAGGATCAAAGAGCTCCAGTGTGTGGCCCCTCCACCCTTCACTTGCTTTCTTCTTCTCTTTCTCTTTTCTGTTTGTCATTTTATTCCTCCCCTTCCTCTACTTTCAATCTCGCTTCCTCTCTCCCTCCCTACCACCCCCTCCTCCCCCCTTCTCTCTCTCTCTCTCTCTCGCTCCATCTCTCTTCATTTTTTCCCCTAATCTGTCCATCAGAAGTGTTGATAAATTATTCATGCCTCTGTCTGTCCCCGACGCCTTGTCACCTCTCTCCTCCACTCGCCAGCTCCTCTGCTTCCTCTGTTGCCTTCATCCCTTCCTCCTCCTCCTCCTGCTTTGCTCTCATCTCCTCTTCCTCTCCCCTCCACCACCTCCTCCTCCTCCTCCTCCTCCTCCTCCTCCTCTCTAGTCTTGCAGAAAGCTCGACCACACACACAGTCTACCATCAAAAACCAAAGTGGGACGAGTTAATAAAAAGATTTTGAATCATCGCAGCCACTCAGTGATTTATTGATGGAATGGATTGTTAAAAAATGAGTTTAACACAACAGCGACGGATCACAATTTGATCCTGTTAATATTCCTCAAGATTCACCCCAATATTTTTAGAACGAGCTGGATAGACGATAATTGCTTCCTTTAATGGAGGTTAAAATGTTTGTTTTATCTGTGGCAGGACTGATCCAAGTTACCTTTATTACTGCAGCAATCTACAGCTTGTATACATGCGACCTGTGCTGCAAAGGAAAGAGATAAATGGATAAAAGAGAGGAAGAAAAAAGATTCAAAAGCACTAAAGACCTCCTTCAGTATCTCCTTCCTTTCTTCCTTTCTTTCCTTTACACCCCCCCCCCACACCCTACCATTGTATCCCATATCCTGTCGGATGGAGTGCAGAATACAAAAGAGGAAAAGAGAGAAAGAAGTAAAAAAAGAGACAGAGAATAGACGGAGAAAAGATGCAATAGAAGGAGTAATCTTGTGGCTAATCCAACATTTTCTCCCCAAACAATTAAACACTGGTTTATGTCTGCTTATACTTAGGAGCACTTACTTCCAGACACACACACACACTCACACACACTCAAACACACACTTAAACGCATTTTTCAGAGAGATAAAGTTTGCTGCGGAAAGCTATTAATCATAGGAAATCCAGATGAATACAAAGTTAGGGAGTCTAGTGATTAGTGATAAATTGCCTTGTATTTCCCCATAGGTGGTGTGTGTTTGTGTGTGTAGTGAGGAGTGCATCTTAGGTATCTGTGTGTGTGTATGTGTGTGTGTGTGTGTGTGTGCGTGTGCGTGTGCGTGCGTATGCGCGAGTGCGTCCGTGTGTTGGCTGATACAAGGGTGTAAAGCACTTGGGCTGAACCCTTGGGATATTAGAATGCGGCTGTGTGTGTGTCTGTGTGTGTAGGCATGTGTGTGTGTGTGTTTGTGTGTGCGTGCGTGCATGTGTGTGTGCGTGCATGTGTCACATATGGTCGCTCTCTCAAAAGGCCTGTCTCAACCACTCTCATCCCCTGTTACCACAACGATTAATACATTTTAAAAAATGTCCCCTCCACTTTCCCCCGGTGCCGGTCACACACACACACACACACACACACTGCTCACTATTCAGCGGAGGTTACTGCTACATCAGCAGCACGCACAGCACTGCCTTTAGAGGCTGATCAATCTGTGCTGCTGCTCGCACTGATGAATTACAGAAGTCAAGATAGAAAGAGAGAGAGGGAGAAATGGAACGAGGGAGGAGGAGGAAGAGGAGGAGAAAGGGAGTGGGAGGAAAATGAGAGAAGATGGGTTGAGGGTAGAACAGCTAGGTGGAGGAATTGAGGACAAAAATGAGGAGGGCGAGTTTGGGGGTGATGATGATAATAATGGCATCAAAGTCCTAGAAGAAGAAAACGGTGGTGAGGCAAATAGAGGAAGAAAAGGAGGAAGGGAAAGGGGGTCCTTTCAGAATAAAGGAGGTTCAGGAGGACGGCAGACCCGGAGCAGAAGGCCATCACACGGATCTCTCATTGAGGCGTCGTCAGTCCAGGTTCGAGGACAGACAGACAGACAGACAGACAGACAGACAGATGATACACAGAGCGCCGGAGCGCGTGGATCATGTTGACTTTAGCTGTTACATCCTGACAGACAGGAGGAGTTTACGGTCAGGGAGACGCGTGAGGCCCTGAATAGACGTCTTTCGTTTGGCAGGCGGGAAATTGTTTTACGGAGTGGAGACTCTCTGACACTGTTGTTTTAAAGAGCTGTCATAAGACTGAAAACGCGTGCGAGTGAGCCGTATTTTATCACGATATATCATCCTGATTCTCACTTGGTTTCTCTCAGTTCGTATTCAATATCTTCACATGGAACTACGTTTAAAAAAAACAAACAAATGTAATAGTCGTGATGATGTTTGTTGTGTTGAAGAAAAACCCGCACAAAGTTTTCATGTTGAGTTAAACTTCGGTGAACTTTGACCTGCAGAATTCAGTAGTAATCAGTAGTAAAGTGTGTCGTCCTTTTGAAGGGACGGAAAGCCGGAGGATGCTCCTGTAGTTTACTAGCTGTGTCGCACCTTCTACCTTTACGCAACCCCTCTCCTGTAAGTGTTACCCGCTCCACCAAAACAAAAAAAGGCAAAGTTAGGAGACAGAAGTCGACTATACAAGTTTGTGTTTTGAATTAAAAGATTGTTTCCTCTTCAATAAAACAGCTTTAATGAATGAAATGATGGACAGCTCTGAGAATGAAAGGCCATCAGGGAATAAACTGTCCATTTTGGAGGATGTAGATTGTGGCACTTTTGAATTGTGTTGCATTATACGAACATGTGCTTCTATTGATTTGTCCGCCCCGTTCGTATCAGCGAAACACAATTCAGCAGCACCGCGATCTTCACCCTCCGCCGTACAGTCGAACATCTCTCTGAAACGATTCACTAAAAACTGAATTTAAACCCTTCACGGAGGGCTTGTTGTATTAGGCTGTGTTAGCTTTAGCCAGGTGTTCCTAATAAACTGCCCACTGAGTGTATACACCGGTGGTTCCTCTTACCCTGATTGTCTGCTTCCCTCGCTCTCTCTTCCTGCTTTAATCTCTGTCCTCCCCGTCCCGTTTCATTTTCTCACATTTTTCTTGCCATTGAAAATATGATTAAACTTTAGAGTAGGTGGATTTACCTTCCACTGTGTCTCAGACAATATGTGAAATATATTTTTTCCCCCTCCCTCCCTCGCTCCCCTCCTCATCGTTGCCGGTGATAAATCCATAGCTATCTATGACAGCTTTGTTGCCGCGGCGAGGCCCCTCCCGCCTTGTTTGGCTGTGATTCCAGCCGACAGCTTTAGGAGCGTGTCTTTATTTAAGAGCTGCTGTAATTACACAGGCTTTAGCATATGTAGACGGCCAGATATGATTCAAACCACCACCACGGGGAGGAGAGGGGGAGAGGGGGAATGGGAGCTCAACGGGTGAATGAGAAGAGAGATAAAACACAATGGCGGGAAGAGCTTGGAGAGG
Source organism: Seriola aureovittata (assembly GCF_021018895.1). Lineage (NCBI taxonomy): Eukaryota > Metazoa > Chordata > Actinopteri > Carangiformes > Carangidae > Seriola > Seriola aureovittata. The sequence continues at coordinate 23,180,769 of NC_079375.1, read as the reverse complement.
GAGAGATGGAGAGAGCGCGGGGAGGAAAGAGACAGAGAGGGAGAGATATGGTGAGCAGGGCAGACTGATAGAGCAATTGAGAGACGAGGAGAGGGCAGTCAGGAGGGGTGGGGTGGGGGGGTGAGGGGAAGGAGGAAGAGATATGGTTTGGCAAATAAAAGAGGAGCGCGGCGCTGCTGCAAACTGTTCGCCTTATGATGCCTCATTAGGGCTTAGGGCTGCAGATAGTGCCTGTTAGAGAGATCTATGGCCTCAGCACCGAGAGAGAGACAGAAGAGGGGAACGAGAGGGGAGAAGAGCAGGGCGAGCAAAGAGAGAGAGAGAGAGAGAGAGATGCAAAAACACACACGGCTGAAACCGAACATTAAGGAAACAAGAGTGAAGTGAAGCGGCTACAAGTGCTGAAACATTTTACTAAATGAAACGTCATGTGTGAGAAAAGTGAAATTATGCTTCAAAGGAACGTTCGAGATCAGTGTTGTGACCTGCGCTCTAGGGTTGCACGGTATACCGGTACCAGTATAGTACCGCGATACTAGAGTTTTGAAAACGGTACTATACCGGCATTTAAAAACAAACGGTACTTTTATTTCATTTTATTGAATGCAAATGAATTGGTAAATTGGAGCCTGTCTCTTTAAGCACAGCGAGGCCAGCGAGTGTGACGTAGTTGCCCGAGAGGATGTAAGCCGCGTCCCACGCGCACTCGCATGCTTAGACTGAGGAGGAGAGAGAAACGACAAGTTGCGTCTTAGACAGACGGAGCGGGTTGAAGAAAATACCGTAGATAGAGATGGCAGCTGCAGAAAAGCCCGTACTTGTGGTCAAAATGGGGGCCCGAAGTTCGGTGTGGAAATATTTCGGGTTCAAACCGAACGATAAAGGCGAGCCACTGAACCCAGAGGCACCGCAGTGCAAGCGGTGCTACAAAGTGTGTCTCGCAGAAGGAGCCAACACTTCAAACCTGTCGAAACATTTAAAGGACAACCATGCGGACTTGTTCCGAGACTTCAGTCAAGAACGACAGGTGATAATGTTGTTCACCTGTTCACTGCACTGTAATGTCAATGAAAGAAGTACAAAGCCCCTCCCAGCCCAGTAGTAAACCTACAGTAGCCTGCAAACAGAGAGCTAAAACATGTCCATGGTTAATAAATACATTAAAAAATATATTTTTAAAAATTAAATTACATTCTTTAAATATTTAAATAACCCATTAAGGCAATACATAATATAATGAAATATTTTTTACAAAAAGTATCGAAAAGTATCGAAATACATATTGGTATCGGTATCGAAACAGAAATTTGGTATCGTGACAACCCTACTGCGCTCACTTGTTCCAGAGCTTTCGACCAATCTCTACCAGCTGGCGGTCAGCACCACGCGTCGTTGTGTTAGCACTCCTCTACTGACTCCTTTCCTCTTATTCATTCTGATATAAAGGTGAAACACTCCACACAACATCTACTGATACCATTACAAGAAACAGATCCGTGTTTGGTCGAAGTGTTGCAGTCTGTATCTCGTACCAGCAACTGCCTTTCCATCAACATGCTTAACAGGCAATTTTAAATTTGCGAATTTGCAAAAAACGAGTAATGGAAATGCATGAATTTTTGAAAAAAAAAAAACTCAAATGTCACAAAGTGTAAACGAGGTGGTTCTTCAGACTGTCCCACAAAGCAGTGTTTCACAAGAGTGAAATTTCAGTCACATGACATCCAAAAACATTACAGACTATTATCTGCCATGAAGATAAAAGTCTTTATTTAGTCCCAACACTGAACAGCACATGCTGGAAATCCGTCGCCATGTTTGTTTGGAATGATGTCGTGAACTTTATTCACACGACAGAAACACAGACCATTCGCAGTTGTGTTTTGTCAACTTTAGAAAAAAAAATTTCTCCTGTTTTGCGTAAAACTTCAACGGAAATGCGCCGAGAGACTTTACTGTCCGGTCAGGAATTCAAGCTTACACGTATTTGTTTTGCCAGCTCAGTGAACTGCCGGATGACGCTGCAAAAGTCGAGTCAGGCGAAGAAGATGTCGCCGGACGACCTTTTGCCTTTTCTTTTTTTTTTTTTTTTTGGCAGGTTCCTCTGCAGTGGGATCCAACACAATGAGTCTAATTGAAACGAATGAGGAGGCTGCGTTTTTGTGACACAGTGCTAATCTGAACGTGAACTAATTTGACGTAGCAACAGACGAGCAGGAAGAAAAGACAGAGCAACGGTGTTAAATGGAGAACAAAAGCAGAGTGAGAGAGGGAGCAGAGCAGATAAGGAATCAGACGCTGTCCAGGCGACATGGAGGAGAAAGGAGAAGGAGAAGAAGAGCACTAAAATAAATGTCCCCCTTTTCTTCAGCATGTGTAAGAAAGATAGCAGATAGTATATCACCAGGCTCCACAAGCACTAATTAGAAGCCGGATTTTAACAAGCGGAGAGGAAGAGCGAGGCAGAGAAAAGAGAGAGGGAGGGAGAGGAAGAGGCAGGAGGAAGGCTGAAGGCGGACCGTTAATCCACCGACCATTGTCAGGCGCTACAGGAGGAACCGCGCTGGATGTTTCGCCATGGGAGACGGCCGTAAATCAGTGACGCAACCTTTGCACGCCGCGTTCACAATGCACGCAGACGCAGCCGTACATGATACCGGGTGACACAGGTGTAGACACCCGGTGACGATTGCTTTCATCAGAGAGGCCGCACAAATCAACTGTCCACCATTCTGACACACACCTACACACACACACACACACACACACACACATTATACAGTTATCCAAAGTAGTAAATCAGAACCTGTTGTTTCTATCATCAGAGGCTATACTGCTTATCTGCAAGCTACAGGTGTGTGTGTGTGTGTGTGTGTGTGTGTGTGTGTGTGTGTGTGTGTGTGTATATGGTCTGATGGTTCTCTTTATCTTGTAACCACAGAGGGGCCCTTTGTGGTCTGTTGCTGATTAGCTGTCTGTACACATGCCCAGTCGTAAATTTACCTATGTGAACAAATATTAGTGCTAATGAGGCATAAGCAAAGGAGGAGTGTATGTATGTGTGTGTGTGTGTGCGTGTGTGTGTGTGCTAATAATTCCAGTGTAATTTCCATAGGGGCCTTAGTCCAAGTTTTCTGGGGAATTTATGAGAATGATTCACTGGAGCTGGATACCTGCTTCCTTAGAGGGCCTCAGAGACTTCTACATTACACACAAACACACACATACTTTCTTGCATACTGACAACACACACATGAACATATGCATTAGCCACAGCGATAGCCCCTCACCCCTACCAGGATCTCTCCGCTCCCTAAGCATAACACACACCTGAAAACAACGATGTAAATGGAGCTCCTACTGTCCGGCACACCTGCAGACACAAACACACAAATTATGTGCACAGCTCCCACTGTCTCTCCCAGGCCTAAACATGCATGTTCTTCATCCTAACCACCGTCATTTCCCTAACTGCCGCTCCCGTCGCCCCGGAGGATCCCCTCCTGATGCTGATCATAGTCATGATGCGCTGTTAGGCATGCAGGACGCCCTGCGGGACGCCCTTCAGGCTGCTGCAGAAACTGCGGTCCAACGGAACAATTGCTCAGACCTCACACTTGCATCAGACCGCCGTGCTGTTTTCTTTAAAGGAATGAAAAAAATATGCTTGTTCTCAATAGAATTTGCAGGAATCTCCATTTAAAATTTCCTAAATGGAAGATGCTTCATCTGAGGAGAGGGGCAGGGGGCCTTGTCTGTTTTTCTCACCACCGATCTGAATGTATTCTGTTGGTGTGAATTTTTGATTTTGATCATATTCGTCACTTTCACTATTAAACTAAGGTATTTCCTTTATAGATTAATATCAAAGTGGATTTGACTGGTTGAATTATTAATGCATTTCACAATCTTACCACACACAAACATACAGTAATTTATGATAACTTAAAACCAAAATAATTTACCTGATTGAGACAATTTGTATTTCCATATTAAATCTTTTTGGCCACTTGTGAGAAAGCTGTAAATTGAACATCTGGCATCTTATTACCTTATAAAGTTAATAATGTGAACGTGTTGGCAATGAGTTGCATATGTACACATAAAGTTTACATTAACATTTATTTAGTCGTGTTATTATTCACTCTCCTTTTACCTCACTTGCTAACACAAACAGGAAAATGATTAGAGTCGTGCGACTTTACCTAAATGTAAAGTTGCAGCTGATAAAACGATAAAAAAGACACTAAAACGCTCCGTAGATCTGAGGGGAGCAGAGTCAGCTGATAATTCTCTGTGCATTTATCACTAGGAGTGACACCTGTCACATGGCACATGATCACATTTCCATTAACATAAAAAAAAAAAAAAAAAATGATCAGAGCAGCTTTAAGCGTTTTGATTTTTAACTTCCTGTACACAGGGAAGTGAACCAATCTGCCGTTACAGTTCCACTGGGACAAACAGGTTGAATCTCAATTAGTCCGGTGAAGACATTCCTCTCAGTCGGAGTGGAAGTTTCCGGCGCTGGACACTTCAAACGGTTGAAAAGTGACTACAGCGCTCACTAATAGGGGTTTAACTGGGTATGAAACGCTCGGCCTCCCTTCTCATTGCTCTTCCTAATGGTACCTATTGACTGTTGGTGCAATCAGAGTACATCACTATGTATGTACAGTAGATTAGAGGCTTGAACAGCAGACTCTGCCTCTTCCCCTCGCACTCGCTTTACATCTGTTTATCTCTTTCCGTTCCTCTCGCGTCGCCTCTCTCTTTCAGCTTGTGTAATTTGCAGTTAGATTGAAAACTGCTTTACTGGCATGGCTGTCAAAGAATTAAGCGTGTTGACAGAGCAGTTCACAATACATAATGATCACAACAATACAAAGAAATGATTAAGGTATAATGCAATCATTTATGCTGCCTTTGTTTCTCTTTGCACATCTCCCTCTCTCTGTGTATAACAGCAGGTAAACAGTCTTGTAGCTTGTAGTGGTTATGTGATTCAGTAGCACGGCGCGTTTCCGAATGGTAATTTGCAGAAATGAAAACTTAATCAAGCATGCTGCAGAAGTGGCCCTGAATAATTTAGCAGTGAGGGGAGAATGAGCAAGGGAGGGAGGGAGGGAGCGAGGGAGGGAGGGTGTCAAGCACAGAGAGGAGAGGGAAGTGAGAGGAGCTTCTTCCCTCCATCCTCCACTATCTCCACCCTTCTGCTTTTCTTCCCACTCTACCTGATCTGTTTTTTTTCTTAGCTCCTCCTTTTCTTCTCTCAGATTTCTTCTATTCTATGATCCGCTTCCTTTCATTTTCTCTTCCTTCTTTAACACCTGCCCTCCTTCTTCCTCTTTCGTTCTTCATCCTCCCTACTCTCCATCTCTTCGTCCGTTTGTTGCCCTCTCTTATTACCTTTAATAATCTCTTTTCTCTCCCTTCGTTTCTTCCTCTTCTCTTCTGCTTCTACCATTTTTCCTTTGCCATTATTCTCTTGCCACTGTCTTCCTGTTTTCCACATCTGCCAGTCTTTCTCCCACGTATGATCCTACCTTTTGTGATGTACTTGCCCTGACAGTACATAAGCAGAGACAAATCTTCATTTGGATGAGTTTATCTTTGTCAGATGCTTTCTTGGAGGGTAATTGATTACTTAGCCTCAGTTAAACTTTTAATATCTTCCTTTTCCCTCTCTATCTTTAATTAATTTCTCATCCTGAGAAAGAAAGAGTTTCATTAATACTAAAGCCATTAGTCTTCTAGCAGGAAGGAAGCCCATATTGGGCCGTTGCAGACGACTCCTCCAACCCCCTAAATGATTAGAGAGGTACAGAGTAAACATTTTTCTTCTTTCTGCCCGGTCTGGGAAACATGTCTGATCAGTGCCAACACATGACCATCACCCCCTCTGTTAATGCTCCAGATCCTTTTGTCCTTGCATATGTAACGAAGCATGATCAGCACAGTCAGACATTCATATCACAAATTGTTTTTTTTTTTAATGTACACACTGCGATGATTAATCTTGACCGGTAGCATCTGTATTTTTACTTTATTTAGGTGAATATAAAAATTATGAACTATTTTTGGCATTTACTTCTAATTAAAAAAGAAAAAAAAAGAGAAATTTAAACTTTTATTGTGTAAAATTACAAATTGCTGTTAAATTTAAACAAATAAGTCAAAAATGTGTTTTGCTTCCGTCTGTTTCTTCACTTGGATGTTCAGGTTTCATTGTGCAGAACAATATATGAAGAGTTTGATACCAGGAAGTTGTTTTCACATTCACCATTTATTTATTTTTTTACATAGTTCCAACCTCAGTTTTAACACATGTATGTTAGTAAGAATATTATCATGACTGGGTTTCATCATCGCCAGTTCAGTTTGAGCCCATCACGATCCATTAGGCAATATGTGTAAATGTGTGTGATGTGGAGACTGGAGGCCTCTAGTTCATTTACACTTAGACGATTATTTTCAGCAAAAGAGAAGGTGTAATTTTACAGTATGTAATTTTAAGATTATTCATCGAGATAATTTAACTTTTTGGAGTTAAAAAAATATCAGATACAAATTAATATTCAAAGCAGAATAATTGAATGTGTCTTAAAATGTGTTGAGGGGACCGTTAACTATGTCTGAAATCACTTAGATCAAAAACAGAAAGAGGAGACATTTGAACTTCTGTTGCATCAAATTATAAATTTCTGTCAAATGTAACGTCCTGAAACGAGTCGACTTCTGTCCCAGTTTTCACCAGAGGCCTTGTCAAGTATCTTCACCTGCTGCTAAAGCGTTTCAGGAATAATTCTCAGTGTAAAACAGCACGTTAGTCTGTTTTTATTATTTTCAGTAGAGGTTAAGTTCATGTGTTGCAGGAAAAATAGTAAAATATGTTAAAATGCTAAATGCACACATTTTATTGTTTAGCTGCTCTCTCTCCCTCTCTCTCTCTCTCTCTCTCTCTCTCTCTCTCTCTCTCCTCTCTCTCTCTCTCCGTCTCTCTTTCTCTCTCTCTCTCTCTCTCTCTCTCTCTCTCTCTCTCTGTCCAAACTATATACTTTGGCAAATTGGAGTGAGAATGAACTGTGGACCCAGACGCTAGTTTGTGAAAGCTCTGCGTCCCTCTTCTCTAATGGAAATTAAGGGCCATGCATCAGTGTGTGTGTGTGTGTGTGTGTGTGTGTGAGTGAGTGAGTGTGTGTGAGTGAGTGTGTGTGTGTGTGTGTGTGAGTGTGTGTGAGTGAGTGAGAGAGAGAGACAGCGAGAGAGATGTGCCATGCTTTTGTGACACGGCCTCGCAGGGCTCAGATTTTATTAAGTACCCTTTAGAGAAAGAGAGAGAAACAAAACCAGGGAAAAGTCTTTCCCTCTCTCTCTCTCTCTCTCTCTCTCTCTCTCTCTCTCACACACACTCACACAAACATACACACATATACACACATGCACACGCACGAAGACCAGACTCAGAATTTTATTAAGTACCCTTTAGAAAGAGTGAGAGTGAGACAAGAGGGGAAAAGTCACCGGCAGCATGGTAATCAGGCTCGCTAACCGAGACACCAAGAAAAGAGGAGAGTTTGTTAAAGGAGAAAAGAAAAGACAGAGAGAGGAGAAGAGGAGGAGGAGGAGCGGGGGAAGTTTTTTAAAAGCAGAAAGGGGAAAACAGGAGTAAAGGAAACTTAACATACAAACAAAAGGCAGGTTTTCTTTGAGAAATTAAAAAAAACAGTCAGTGTTAGAAACAGGTGTTTTTTTTAAAGCGCTGCTTTGACACATCGACCTTTTCTGTTTGTGTGTTCATGCTCTTTCTTTTATCTCTTTACACTCTGTGTTTAAATGAACTGGGTTATTTTAGACATCAGGTGTTAATGAGTCACAAGAAACCTGTGTTTTTCTTTCCTCTTATTCTAATATGAAATTTGCTCAATTACACAAGCAGGTTGTATTTTAAATGCAATCTTAGGTTGTGTATGATTTTTTTTTAAGTACATGATAAGTCTGTGCATTTGGCTAAAATGTTATTTTGAAGGCATGCAGCTTCCCTCACCTTAAAATCTCCATCTATTTAATATTTATTTCTTGTGTTTCGGAGGCTAATATCAGGCAAAGATATCACTTTTAAGATTCTAGCTTGTGATACCACATGACTGTAAGAGTGTATATCAGTCACAGTTTGTGCGAAACACTGAGAAATAACAGAGCTGTGACACAGACACGTACACGTTCGAGATGGACATGAAGGGCCGTGGAGAGCAGGAGCAGAGAGGAGGACAGGGAGCAACAGGAGATAGCGGGAGGAGGAGGAGGAGGAGGAGCTGGGTGATACCTTGCATGACTGCGCTTTCCCTAGACGAGCCCTGCCACACACACACACACACACACACACACAGACACAGTCATACACACTGAGCGACGGCTGGTGTGCGGGTGGCTGTCTTGTTGGCAAGGGTTTCTGATTTCACGGCCTACTGGGTGGTGGCATTCAGCTTCCATCAGGCATCCCTCTTTCAGCCTTTCAGCCCCCCTCCCCTCACACACACACACACACACACACACACACACACACACACACATTGACCCGTCCCCTCGGCCCTGTCCACCCAACACCTCTCAGTTTCCTTTCTTTATACATTTAGCTGACCTCTTTCTCCACAAAATGAAATTGTAGACATTAGATTTAAACTCTCTAAGCCCCAAACTCATGACTTTAGATGATCTGTATAAATCAGTATGTGTGAATCAATGCGAAAATAAGCAACGTGCTTAAAGGGTGTTTCCAAACTCATTCACTCCACACACAAAAAAAAAGGGAAGTCACTCTCTTATTCTTGGAGAAACAAAACATTTGTTTCCCTTTTTCTGCCAATATTCAGTTACGTGCGGCCAGTTGAGCAAGGCGTCGAGTCTTCGGTGTCAGGGGTCCGATTCCCTGAGAGCAAGTCACTAAATGGCCCCTGGTTTGGAGAGGGGAGGCTGATAATGCTGACAAGCTGCTTTTCTTTCACTGAATGGTGAGGACACAGACCCCCTGCTTTCCCAACACACACACACACACACACACACACACACACACACACACACACACACACCACACACACACACACTCCTGCACACACACACACCAAGTGACAAGTAGAAAAAAAAAAGAAAAATGGTAGACTGAACATTTGCATTTTGAGTGGGTGCGTCCCCTAAAGTTGAGGCAGATGATGCATGCTCACTCTGGACAAATGATAATTGATAGAGAGGGAGAGAGAGAGAGAGAGAGAGTGGGTGGGGGGTCCTGTCAGCTTGTGTCTGAGTGGGTCAGCTTGGACCGAGGGCTCCGGAGGTCAAGAAACAAGAGGGTCTCATAGACACACACACACAGACACTGGGGCTACTCTGCAGTTTCTTTCTCAGGCATTCAGGCTTTGTTATGCGAGAGAATTTAGTGCTCAGCAAACCAGCTCCGGTCAGTGAGAGATTACGGGACTTCATGAAGCTCTCGCTCTCTGTCTCCTCCTCTCAGAGAATCCAGTGGAAGGTCCTGTGATGAACTCCGGTCACAACAAAATTATTTACAGCTTTGTGTCTTTGCGATTCCTCCTCACAAGAGCAGATTCCTCCACTTTTGTTTTTTAATCCTATACCAATGTAAAAGTGAAGTTTTAATGTACAGCTGTTATCCTTTAAGATTAGGAGCAGACAAATGAAGACTGATGATATTCTTTATTTTTCTTATTGTCAACAAATCCCATGAAAAGATTAAAATTAGTTGACCCTATTAAAGCCCGATCTTATATCTGATATAACTGTACATGATATATAATATACTGTGTGTTGTAAATAACCACTCCCCTGTATTAATCTGCAGCTGAAAATAGTCCTTGCAGACGCCCCACTGTTTGACAAAATTATTTATTTGTTGCCCATTTTTAAAGTTTCACGTCATCTGTAGGAACCAGTGAGCAGCGACGTGCGACACAGATTGTTGGGATGGGATTTACTGACAATTAGAGAAATATATAACGCTCACGGTCGTTGCTATAATATTGATACATGGTGAAATCGTGCGTCTCAAAATTACTCCACAGTGAATTATGATACAGTCTAATTATAACACTTCCATAGCAGCTTATTCCCTCTGTAGCTATGTTAGTCATCTTTCTAAAATGTGATCAGTTTCCTTCCAGAGATAATTGATTTCTTTAAGAGTAAGTTCCCACTGAGACGACTCTCTGTGCTACAGTGTGTGTGTGTTGTGTGTGTGTGTGTGTGTGTGTGTGTGTGTGTGAGAAAGAGAGAGAGAGAGAATGTATGAGGTGCAGACACCCAATCCATCCCCCTCTTCCTCACCTCACTTAGTTTTACAGAAACACTAAATGAAGCCCTGTGTCCTTTAGATGAAGCTCTTCTTTTGATTTAACGCTGCCCCCCCCTCCCCCAAGAGAACCTGTTGAAAAATCACTTTCCTGGATTTAGATTTGGACAATAAAACACTGTCCAAACGTAATTAAAAAACCTGCACAGTCCTTTTCTACAAGCTGTTAACCTCTCGTGATACTTTTTAGGAATCGCGCCATAAAACCCAAGAGTTTTTAATGGGCACAAATCAAATACGGTCTCACGTTTAATTTAATTAAGGCCTGCCACCAAAACGTCCGGCCTTGGTCCAAATATTTGAGGAGCGCAATACTTTTTCCCCCTCCTCCAAGTTGATTAAAATATGTGATATTTCACATTAGTTTAGTTTTTATGGGCAGTGAGGTAATTCATTGTCAGTAAATGGCTTGTCAGAGTGCACTGTGAGTGATGTAATGCTATGAAGTCTATCGTTTGAATTGCCCCTACGCCTATTAGAGAAAATCGACTTCTGGGCCCATTATTTGATTATCTTGCAGGAAGTTTGGAGGAGGCCATTGGCATCATGTTATGGGAGCGGATCACATCTTTCAGTTTCACAAGTGGTGCTCGTAGTATTAATACTGTTTCTGTGCTTTTAAATTTAAGATTTAAAAGGCACAAAAAAATCCTTTGAATGTCTTGTAGAAGAAGAACTGTTTAACACACACGGTCTGTACTTCTACACAATATGCAAACACCTCTCCTCCGACTCATTCATACCCTTTAATTAAAATATGTCCGGTTCCCATTGGCTGTAAACGTACTTGAACACGTTCCAGGGGTCCTGTATCAAGGTAGGACCTAATACCTGGGCCTAATTAACACGCATTTAAAAATACTCATGATGCAAATTAACGTTAACATCAGAACAGAGGTGCATGGTGGGGGGGTGGGGGGGTGTACAGGAGGATGGAGGTGGGGGGATGGAGTGGGTGGTGGTAAACGACAAGACAAGATAATTCGACTAATGCATATTTATCTCATGCTAATTGGCGTGCACGGCCAAAGAAAAGCGTGCACTTAATTAATTGACATGGAGGGGGGTGCAAATGAATTGGAGGCACTCAATCTGGAGAGAGGGAGACAACAACAAGGGGAGGGGGGAGGAGGGGGGGTGGTGGTGGTATGAAGCAAGAGGCTTTTTTGCAGGTTTAGTTTTTCATTTCAAAATAAAACAAGTTGTAATGATCGTATTAAAAGGCTACTTTATAAACTTATTTCATTATGTATATTAGATTAACGCTTTAATATGTTTCACAATACAAATCTTTCAAACTGTACACAGCTTCTACCTCACAAGATCTGATATTAAAAATGTAGAAACACTTCAATAAAAAAAAACCAAAAATACAAACAACAAATGACAAGAAGCTGAATACACACATTTAGTGTAGGTCTTCATAGGATTGTCATAGCTGTAACAGTGATATAATATAACACCATAAAGTCTGATAAGACCTCTGTCAAAATCAAACAGTCTTTTGTATGTTCAGTAAATAATTCAAATATTTACAAAGTACGTCTCAGATTTGACGAAGTAAATCGGATTATTTTGCAGCACTGAAATGATTTTAGGCTAATTTGGCATTAAAAACATTGGCGGTGATTTTTTTTCAACAAGTGGGACATGGTGGATTTAATAAACTGGCCCTAAACGTCTGTCGCAGTTAGTCACTCTGTGTGTCCCTGATGCAAGATTTCAGACTGGTTTTGTCTCCAAAATAGCTGTGTCTGTCCAGCTCGCCCCGTGTAATTTGGGTTGTGTAGCTGGCCCTATGTTATAGGGGCCCTCACACACACACACACACACACACTCACACACACTCCCTCTCTATCTCTCATTTATTTGTTTACGGTCTTTTTTTTTTTTTTTTGAAAGAAACTGATAGGACGCAGAAGAAGGACCTTTCACGCTTGCCTCCCTCTCCTCCTCCTCCCCTCTCTGCTCCGCCCGTTTGGGAGGCGCAAGAATTAAAACAGAAATGTTTTTGAACGCACGCACACACACACACACACACACACACACACACAACACTCATCCATTTCAAGCCACAGATGGTCTTTTGAATGGAGCGGGGGTTCCCTTGTTGTGTGTGTGTGTGTATGAATCTGGGAGTTTACCCTCGCTTTTAGCCTTCTCTCCCCCCTTCCTCCTCCTCCTCCTCCTCCTCCTCCTCCTCCTCCTCTGTGTCTAGGCAGCCGTTTTGCTCCTTCGTCTCTTTCTCTCTTTGTGATTCCTAACTTTCTCTTTTGGAAACGTCTTTTGTGTCAAACCCACGGCTGCTGACTAACGCTGCCTTCTGCTTATTTGCCCCCATCCTTACCTCACACATCCTGCTCCAAGTGTGTGTGTGTGTGTGTGTGTGTGTGTGTGTGTGTGTGTGTGTGTGACCATTACTATTGCAAACATAGACCTAGTTATAGTAAATCTGCACTAAACCTTTAGAGAGATGCTTCACCAAGTTTACAGAAAGACAAATCCTTATGGAACATTATTGTAACAGCATCAGACATGAAACACAATTAGGCAACTGTTGAGCACCATAGACACGATGTAGTTCGATAATAATGTGATATTTGAAGTGGAAAGTACCTTCTTTCTTTCTTTTTTTTTTTGTTTTTAAATCTCCCATTGGTGTCCACATCTGCAGCACCCAGTTTTTGTTATTTGGCGAGAAGCGCCACAAACAGCGACATGAAAGACATAATATTTGGATTATGCTGAGATAATGTGTAAACTTGTCAAAGTTATTATCATACACTGGCACAATGTTCTCATTGTATTTTCATCTCAAGGCCCGTGGAGAATCTGGCATTAAGGCAAACACATGCCCACTCAAATTAGTCAGGGTAACACCCAGAAAAAAATCATTGCTACTGTATGGCAAATTATAAAACTGGCCACCTGTTTCTCACACACACTTGCACATAGACACCCATTCGTCTGGTGCCTTCCACAACACGTATTATCTTTCTGCTTATATGAATAATGTCGGTGCTACCGGCGCGAGCAGCTGTCGTAGTTGGTGGTCCCATGTTCTGTGTTGAATTTTTACTTGTATGTAAAGTGAAACCCAATTCCTATTCGGTGCGCTAGTCCGCCATATAGTGTTTTACACCAACGTTTTAATTGTCTGCGTTCATTTTTCTACTTCGGGGGTGGTGAGGTTTCAAAAGGGCAACGCGTCGCACAGCTAAAAGGGAAAGAGCGCGGACGCTGTGGTAAATAGGATGTTATTGCTTTTCTCTGTCTGACTTACTAATTCATCCTCTCCTCTCCTCTCCTCTCCTCTCCCTAGGTGGTTTGGGTAATAAACACACTAGCTGTCTGTCTGTCTTGCCGTCTTGGCAGGTTGAGGCCTACTTAACCAGGCGAAACCGCTGCTCTTTTCTAAGTCCCTTTGAATGCCTCCCTTTGTCGGCGACACGCTACCATGTTAATGTCATGTACCGTAGAAATTGCTGCAGCTATGGCTATTAGCTTCGCCGCTAAAGTACAGAGAGTGACGGAGAGCGAGAGAGAGAGAGAGAGAGAGAGAGAGAGAGGCTGCCACAAAACCCCACCGGCTTCAAATGCAGACCATAATTGCATTGCTGTGAAGAGGGTTAAACACCAACCCCCCCACCCCGTACACACACACGCACACACACACCACCACCCTCTCCCCCTTTTCCTCTCTCCATCTCTTTCCCTTACCACCCCCCCCCCCACACCCTCCACCTCTGTCTTTCTCTCCCTTTTTGTGTGTGCGATTTGTCCCTTAAGCCGGCGTAACGTCTCGGCCGAGGCCACAGAATGTGGAGAGCAAATTGGAGGCAGAGCGTGAACAATGGAACATGCATCGCTGCTGGGGCATTCTTCTTCTTTACTGGGAACTGTGGGAGGGGTGGAGGGAGTGAGAGAAAGTCATTTTGCAAGGAAACTCCAGTGCCACAGACATCCAGATGTCAGACGGCGAGTGTGCAGTGAAGGGTCGTGATACCAACTAACAACATAGTTTTACTTGTACTTATTTCAATCGTGTAGTTGGAATGAACATCGGATTATAAATTGATGCAATGATATAAAAGTTTGGGAAGAATGAGAGAAAAAAAGCCAGAACAGGGGTATACATGTCTTATGTTCAAAGTCAGGACATCATTATCTTTCTCAGTTTTTTATGTTGCACCACCCTATAATCTCTGTTCGCCTATTTTGTTCTCCCAAAACAAGTTATGGCCACAGCATTCACATCCGTGTTTTCTTTATGAACTTTATATGAACCTTTGTAGGTAAGTTTCATTCCTCTGAAGTCAGACCACATGGGGTGGGGAAAGCACCAAGTGACACGAGGAGATGAGAGGAAACGAGAAGACAAGGAAGAGAATATAAATATGGAATATGTACAATGAGGAAAGCAGAAAAGAACAAGTGACAGCAGGGAAGCGAAGAACAAAACTGCTCTGGCTGGTGCAGAGGAGAGCAAAATAGAAATGATGAGGAGAATTGGGGGGAAAAAAAAGACCAAATGGAAGAGAATAGATCAGACAAAAAGACAGGCAGGACAGTCCAGTGAGGGCAATTTTTCATAGTAACCATATAATATCATCTTCAGCAGTCAACATTTGCTAGCTTGACTTCAGCGGTACCTTAGCACCGAGGCCTTTGAAGCCAAAGACTCAAAAGCGGACAGAAAAAATAAAAAAAAGGTTGGGGGGGGGGGGGGCAGATGAGAAAAAGTCAAACACAGCACACAGAGGCGAAGAGAAGCAGAACAGCTTGTCTTCAGCGTTGAATGGCGGCGTGTATCGTTCACATTGAGTCAACAGATTAGCGACAGAGGAAGCTTAGCTATTCCTGGCCTCCCTCGTTTGATGTTTCGGGAGGCCTAATTTGATTTTTCACCTCCCATTGTTTCAGCGCTGTGTGCCCCTAATCCACTTTAAAGTGGAGACAGCTTTCATCCTTTCCCCCTCTCCCTCTCTGTCTTCCTCTCTCTGTTGCCGCGTCCCTTCATTCCTTTGTTGCTCTCTTCTCTTCCACAAGTAGCTCCACAGGCGCGCGCACATTCCCCAGCATCAGCCCAACGAGTTGGCCAGACTCTTTGAGGAAAGTTCAATTATTTACATTATTTTTTAAAAGAAGTGAGTTTAATCACAATACAAACTTTTAAATCTTCTCAGGAATTAACAGGTTGTTGACTAGAAAACATCTGAACTGGACGTTAGCAGAGCCTAGTTGAATATGTTAAAACAAAGGTATTTTAGCTAGCAAGCTAACACGGTCAAAGTTAGCAAGCAAATGCTCCTTGGAAGTTCACTCACTCTCGCTCTCATACTGTCCTCTGGTTGTCCTCGTCATTTTGTATAAGTATAGAATTTAACTAACAATGTATTAATACGTTCAGGTGTATATTGAACTTCTTTGAACCGTTACAGCATTTTATTAGTTTCAGGCTGTATAGTTCAAAGTTGAGGAACACTTATTCTCCACAAGGTAGAATGACTTGAGATTGTGTTGAGTGCATTTCTACATGATTCTTTTATCTTGACTAAATCCTATAATGGTAGACTGAAGCAGTGGTTTATGTTGTATGTGTCTGGGTTATTATTATAATGTAGTAGTAAGTGCTCTGTGGCAATGTAGACGTAGACATAGCAGCAGTAGCTCATTACTAAGTGTTTTCCAGTTTTCTTTTTTGGTCCCGTGTACGTTACGACTGTATATCACATCCTACATATCTTTCATCTTACATATCAGTGGCTAAGATAAAGAAAAGAAGAAGAACAGAATATATCAAGTCCTCCTGCTCTTCTTGTCTCTCTCAGTCGGAGCTGAAGTGCTCCAACAGTTCTTGATAGTAATAAAAGCCTTTGGGGTTGGAGGGGTTTAGTTTGGCCTTAAAGCGCTCCCCTCCACCAAGCCACCCTATCCCACCCTCCGCTGCAGGCTGTATTAACCCTGAAGAAAAGCCTCTGGAGAAGCAGAAGAATGGTTGGAGAAAAGAAGAGGTGGAAATTGTCACCACAGAGAGAGACCCCCACCCTCTTCCTCCTCCTTCCCCTCCTTTTTTCCCCCTCAGTGAAAACAGCGAAATGACCAGCCCCTTGGCTCGGTGACTGCGCTCAGCTTGCTATAAGGGAGCTTAATGCACCCAACCCTCCACCCCATTGTCAAACCCCCCGACCCCAAACTACCCCTGAAAAAGGGGTAACCCCCTCCCCAACTCCACCCCTACTAACACACACATACACATTACCAACACACACACACACACACACACAAAAACACCAGCCTTGAAAAGAGCCACACACATCAACTCCTTTTGTGTTGGCTTCTTCTCCAAACCATTGACTGACTGACTCACCCACTGCTGCTGCATTTACACCCTCCTCCACCAGCTCCACATCCATCCAGCCTCCTTCTTTCTTCCTCCTTCTCTGTGTGTCCATCCCTCTCTTCCTCCTGCGCGTCTTCCCTTCCCCTTACCAAAGTGTCGGGGAAGAGCCGACAGGCAGAGGTGAATAAAGACAGACAGACTGTCAGTGCATATGTTGGGTGGGTGAGTCCGGTCCTCTGCACTTAAAGAACCATCTGTGATAGTTTTTATTCAAAGAAGCAGCATCAATAGAAAGTTGAGAAAGCTCCTTTTGTTCCCTCTTCCTCTCTCTTTATGTTCCTGCTTCTATTTCTTTTCTCTCAGCATTTTTTTTATTTCTCCCTTTGCACTTTTAATTTGTGAACACAGACGGGCTTCAGTTTCACAAAGCTGCTAATCCCATTTCAGTTGTGTGTGTTTTTTTATTTTTATATATATATAAAGTAATGTATATTGTTTAAAAGAACATCTAAACCAGAGTTGGCTTTCTCACTAACATCAGTAAATAAATAAATACAACTGAATAAGAAAAAGATTTGACTCATTTTGA
>NC_079375.1:23155974-23160974 GCF_021018895.1 Seriola aureovittata | reverse complement strand
GCAGTTAAGCCTGCCGCCTGTTTTCTTTTTTGCTCTTTTTTAATATTGTTTAAACACACACACACACATGCACGGACACGACACACACACACACACACACACACACATACACCCACCCCAATGGCATTGTGCAGCCATTTTCAAAAAGCAGCTGCTGCCTTTTATTGTGACTACTTCAAAATGGAAATTAAACATTCAACTGCTCATCCATCCATCCATCCATCCACTCGAGTGTGTATCCAGTCTATCTTTAACATTTCTTACACATTAGCGCCCACCGACGCCTTTACCTCACTGTTTGTTCTTGTTACTTCCTGTAGAACTTGTCATATGGATGTATGGAATTATTATTTTAAAAATGATTACTTAAATAGCGAATAATATTACGTGGTAAGAATGTGATACCGCATGATACAAATAATGGAAAGTTGACGTATAACAATCGGTTTTTCATTTAGGAAAAACACTGAAACATAAAGAGTCAGGCTTCACAAATGGGTGGGTACTAACCAAAAGGCAATAGGAGGAGGGAGTCATTTAATGTGGAAAAGTGAGAACATTTACTTCCGTTCAATTTCTGCACAACTGCAGGTACTAAAAAGCAAGAAGATCAAACACTGGCTTGAGCCGGCAGCTCCTCTGGTTGCACTGTGTTTTAGGCTCGTTGCTCCTCCTCACTCAGAATCATGAGGTTTACACTGTGTATCTCTAAAAATGAGAAAATGGAGGAAGCGGTAGCTACGATAATTATGTCGTAGCCAGAAAGCTGTTAATACAAAGCTAGTGGGGTACTGACGCTCTGATACAGATATTTACCACATAATCATCCGTGTGCACCTTAGTAAATAACTCGCTAACTGTGTAATTCAGAAGTAAAAAGTTATTTTCATGTTTTATCTGAACCTCACATTCGTGGTCTACATTCAGTATATTGTGTATTTTCATTAGCGGGTCAGCACCTGCCTTTGCACACAAATTAAGCGGGTTTAAAAAAAATATATCACTTTGGTGCTTTAACAAGTTCCTTTCTTTCACTTTGTGTATTGAATTTTATTACAGAATAAATTAAGTGTTGTCTAACGTTCACCTGGTCGACAGGTGCTTAGGAAAATGAGAAAAAAAGTCCTATTAGAAATATGAGATTCTGTGATTGAAATTCATATTTTCTGTCTCCAAAACGCTGTATTTTAATAAATTAGAGCTTGAATTCATGTGATTACAGAATGAAATGTTGTGGCCTCTCACTGAAATGAGTTTCACCTGCTCAACAAAGTGACTCACATGTAATTTCTCTCTCTTTTCATGCTGCATTTATTTCCTTTTTCACCATACTGAGATTATCTTAATAGTTAACAGGGATCAGCAGAACTAGAAAATATCTGATGATTCAATCAGTCCGGGTTTGGATTTGTGTGTGTGTGTGTGTGTGTGTGTGTGTGTGTGTGTGTGTGTGTGTGTGTGTGTGTGTGTGTGTGTGTGTGTGTGTGTGTGTGTGTGTGTGTGTGTGTGTTTGCTTGCAAGTCTCAAGAGTGAAAGGGTGAGCGACATAGATAGAGAGATACAGAGGGATGGAGAGAAAGACTCGCAATCAAAACAGCAGACGATCTCTTGCACCTGAACGAGCAGCAGCCCTGTGTGTGTGTGTGTGTGTGTGTGTGTGTGTGTGTGTGTGTGTGTGTGTGTGTGTGTGTGTGTGTGTGTGAGAGAGAGAGAGAGAGAGAGCCAAAATACTCCCTCTGATCTTGGTTCAAAGGCAGCAGGGAAGAGGCTCAAAGCATTCTGGGTCCAGGGGAGAGATGGAGGGAAGAAGGTTAAAGAAGGAATGAAGGATGATGCAAAGAAAAAAAAGAAAAAGAAAGTCAAAGAGAGGAGGAGAGAGATGCGGCAAAGATTCCCTGGGGTTGACAAATCATTACGAGCACAGATGGAGATGTGGGTTCAGAAGCCGGTTTTGGATCAATCTGAGAGAATGTCATATCTCAAATTGCATCGTGCTTTAGCGCAATTGACCTCTGATATTTTTTGGCATGTACAGCAAGTGTTTTATGGCCTAGAGATGATGCTAAATCCTTGATGACATTAATCTGAAACGGCAGTTAGAGATAGACATTGGCAGTTTTCCTAGATCACAAATCAATCAAAATCAAAAATCTGGGTTTGATGTGATATTCAGGCCTCTGATTCAGAAAGTCTAGATTTTTTATGTTTCATTTTATTTTTTATTAATTCCTGCTCTTCTAGATCTAAGTTTGAAGTCTTCCTCACAAAAAAGAGCATCAGCAGGAGGAGAATTAACGCCATTGAAAGTCAGTGGGGGAGGGATAAGCCGTGGTACTTGATACTATTAGAGACAAACCCCAGAAAGTTAAGGCCTTAAGTTTAGAAACAGTGCTGTCACCCCACTGTGTGCATGTGTGTGTGTGTGCGCGTGTGTGTGTGTGTGTGTGCGTGTGTGTGTGTGTGTGTGTGTGTGTGTGTGTGTGTGAGAGACTGAGAGAGAGAGGGGAAGAGTCTGATGGTCTTAACAGTAAAACTAATAGTGGATGACTGCCTTAGCTGGAGGCTCACTCCTCTGTGAAGTTTCCAGCTGCTTTCAAAAGACAAGCACAGCACACACAGAAAACTTCACACACACACACACACACATGCACGGATACGCGTGCGCACACACACACACACACTTTGTGGAAAGTCAAATATAAAGTCATAGAGTTTGGATTTTAGTAAAAGAAAAAGAAAATTGAACAGGAAGAATACAGTGTCATGTGGCGGGATGGCGTGATGTAAATCTTGTTTTTTCTCATCGTTGCGAGTCGTCTTTGCTCTCCGAGATCTCCGGGGTTCATCGTATGATGGATGGAGTGGAAGGAGAAAGAGGGAAAGAGGAAAGGGAAAACAGTTTGGAGAAATTTACGCCTCAGTTTGGCGCAGCTTGTTGAGGGTAATGCGATGTTTTACGGCGCGCTGTCTGAGTCCGTTTCCTCTCGTTCTATTTCATTTAGGCTCGTAGTTTACTTTACTCGTAGTTTATTTTGAAAAGACACACACCATCAAATGCTGTGTCAGTCACGTCTGTTTATCCGTCTTTGTGTTGTTTGTCTCCGTCATAAAGCTGGAGCTGTAAATGCACATTTGCCCACTGAGACGCACAGACAGTCCTTTGGTGTGTGTGTGTGTGTGTGTGTGTGTGTGTGTGTGTGTGTGTGTGTGTGTGTGTGTGTGTGTGTGTGTGTGTGTGTGTGTGTGTGTGTGTGTGTGTGTGTGTGTGTGTGTTTGTCCCACCACTAAACAATGATGGTCAAGGTCTCTGTTTGTCTGGCTGAGGGAGGATGGGCAGCTGGACATCAGTCTGTTCTTATTCCTTTCTCTCTCTCACACACACACACACACACACACACACACACACACACAGAGAGAGAGAGAGGAGGAGACAGACACATGGACAGGTCGGGTCTGTTTTTGTGGGGAGGAAGGTGTCACGGGTCAGCGGGAGAGGGCAGGCCTGCTTCTTCATTGGTCGACCCCTACTTCCTACTTCCTGGATGACCCGCCGCCATCTGGGGAAGTGATTGGCTGAGGAGAAGAAGAAGAAGAAGCCTCTTTAGTGGGGTTGAGCGGGGTTGCCGCGGGTTACCCCTCCGAGGCCTGTCACTCCAATGAGTCGTAGAGCCGCTGTTAATGATCAAACCAGCCTGGTCACGAACGTTTTCACCTCCATGCATTTCAAAGATGTGTCCTTGGGTTTTATAGAATAGAACAGAAAAAATAGAAAAATTAAATAAAAAAATAATAATAATGGAAACAATATGTCAAAACTATGTTATAACTTTAGCTACTGTTAGAATAGACATGAGGGACACTGTTAGTTACATTAGATGGACATCGTGACACAAATAGTGAAAATTGTTTGTCCTAACGAACGAGAAGATGATATGAGGACAAGGGAGGAAGGAGAGGAAAGGGAAAAGAAGAGGAGACGACAGGAGAAGAAATAAGGACACGAGAGCAAGAGAGGGAAGAAGGAAGGATGAGAAAAGGCCTTAGGAGAGGAAACAAGGGGAAAATTGAAGAGAGGAGGAGACAAGGGGGGAGGAGAGGTGGGAAGAGAGAGTAAAGGAAATAAAAGAAGGAGAGGAGAGGTCATATTTCTGTCATTCTTATCTACATATATTCATTTTCCCATTTTACTGCCATCTATCAACCTTATTCCCTTGTTTCCTTCTTGCTCCCTTCCATCTGTCCTACATTCCCACATGCCTCCTTCCTCCCCTCCTTTCCTTTGTCCTCATGTCCTTCCCCCCTTCTTCTCTCCCTCCCTCCCTCCCTCCCTCCCTCCTGTCTTTACACTCCTCCACCTCCTTCCTCTGCCCGTCTCTCCCAGTCTCTCCTGTTTATGAAGGTAAATTTATAGGTCTACCAGGAGCTGTTAGCTGGAGGTGGCCTCCGCTGCTCAAACCACAACAAGGCTTCACCCTCCACATGGAACAGAGTCGGCATACTGGGCATACTGGGCTGTTTCCATCACCACACATTACACATGATAGTGCACTCACACCTCCCATTATCGGCTAATGAGCATCCCTGTTTTCTTCCTGCCCTCTCTGCTGTGTAAACCCTCGCTGCATCATATTCCTGATGAGTGGTTGGGTGGTTTCTTTTTCTTTTTTTCCTGCCTTTATATTGCTCTATCGAGCATTTGTTTTTTATTGGTCTACGAGGAGCAGTTAGCCAGTGGTGGGCTCCACTTTTTAACCAGCACATGTGTTGTACTGTTTTTCACACACTGCTGTTATAAGTCAGCTCACTCACTACATAGTTATATCATTTATGTAGTGTGTCCCTCCCTGCAGCGTATTTGTCTTGTTTTATACTGAACAGAATCGCTGCTGCACATTTTTTCTCTTCCAAACGTTGCTCAAACTGTCACTGAATGTCGGGATGAATGCGTCTAAAGTGTGAAATCATCGTGGCTTTTTCTATTTTAGTCTCTGTGACAGAAG